>NC_143042.1:16492500-16582500 GCF_057628025.1 Oncorhynchus mykiss
TGATGCTTTCTGCGCTTTTAACGGACCTCTGAGACTATCACAGTGCAGGTGCATTCATACGGAGACTTGATTACACACAGGTGGATTGTATTTATCATCATTAGTCATTTAGGTCAACATTGGATCATTCAGAGATCCTCACTGAACTTCTGGAGAGAGGTTGCTGCACTGAAAGTAAAGGGGCTGAATAATTTTGCACGCCCAATTTTTCAGTTTTTGATTTGTTAAAAAAGTTTGAAATATCTAATAAATGTCGTTCCACTTCATGATTGTGTCCCACTTGTTGTTGATTCTTCACAAAAAAATACAGTTTTATATCTTTATGTTTGAAGCCTGAAATGTGGCAAAAGGTCGCAAAGTTCAAGGGGGCCGAATACTTTCGCAAGGCACTGTATGTTGATGTTCGCAAGGCACTGATGTTTCTAGAACCAATTGCATGATAACCAAGGTCCAACTGACAAAGTAAATTCCTCCAGATCCCTGAATTGTCAGAGTAAGCGATTGCCATTGGAGGGCTTCCAAAACGCAGTTATTTACAATCCCTGAGTCACTACATCTTTATTAATTTATAAAACCTGCAAAGTACCAATGAGTGAGTCAGACCTCCCACTTGAGCTCTCTTCAGGTAGTCAGTCTATCAAGTGGGCAATTTAACTGTGGAAGGGGAGGGGAACTCTACCCTTTGCTGTTCATGCATGTGCGGGTGTGTGTGTGTGTGTGTGTGTGTGTGTGTGTGTGTGTGTGTGTGTGTGTGTGTGTGTGTGTGTGTGTGTGTGTGTGTGTGTGTGTGTGTGTGTGTGTGTGTGTGTGTGTGCGTGCGTGCGTGCGTGCGTGCGTGCGTGCGTGCGTGTGTGTGTGTGCATGCCTGCACGTATGGCTGTGTGTCTCTCTCTCTGTCCTGTCTGTAACAGACCCTGGTCGGGCCTGGGTGGGTCTGATCCATCCCGTTAGTCAGGTCTGGGGCTTCTCGTTTCTGTGTGTGTGTGCCCCGTCCGATCAGGCAGGCTGGCTGGCAGGCAGGTAGCAGGCAGGCAGGCAGGCAGGCAGGCAGGCAGGCAGGCAGGCAGGCAGGCAGGCAGGCAGGCAGGCAGTGGAGCTGGCACCAGGCCACCCCCCAGTCTGTCTGAGAGCACAATGGGCGATCCGGTAAAACAATACAGCCCCAGGAACAAGGCCCTCTTTACAGCGGCTCGACACACTATCCCCCACCACCACCCAGCCACGGCTGGAGCTGAAAGACAGCACGGGTCGCTCCAAAACCCAGCCCTGAAATAGAGACTAATTTCAACCCCTCCTCCGACTCAACCCCCTGAAAACACATACAGTCAACAGAAGGAGCGCACACACACAATGGGAAACCTACAGACACACTATGAGGAGAAAGATGACATAACACACAATGGGAAACCTACAGACACACACTATGAGGAGAAAGATGTCATAACACACAATGGGAAACCTACAGACACAATATGAGGAGAAAGATGACATAACACACAATGGGAAACCTACAGACACACACTATGAGGAGAAAGATGTCATAACACACAATGGGAAACCTACAGACACACTATGAGGAGAAAGATGACATAACACACAATGGGAAACCTACAGACACACACTATGAGGAGAAAGATGACATAACACACTCTGGGAAACCTACAGACACACACTATGAGGAGAAAGATGACATAACACACTATGAGGAGAAAGATGACATAACACACTATGAGGAGAAAGATGACATAACACACTATGAGGAGAAAGATGACATAACACACTATGAGGAGACAGCCTACAGGGAGGAGGTCAGTGACCTGGCAGTGTGGTGCCGGGACAACAGCCCTACCATCAACATCAGCAAGACCAAGGAGCTGATTGTGGACTGCAGGAAACAGGGGGGGGGGGGGGAGCCCGCCCTCATCCACATCGACTGGGCTGTAGTGGAGTGGGTCGAGAGCTTTAAGTTCCTGTGTGTCCAGATCACTAAGGACTTAAAATGGTCCACTCAGACGCAAACAGTCGTTGAAAAGATTTGGCGTGGGTCCTCAAATCCTCAAAACGTTCTACAGCTGCACCACTGAGAGCATCTTGACTGGCTGCATCACTGCTTGGTTTGGCAATAGCACCGCCCTCGATCGCATGGCGCTGCAGAGAGTGGTGCGGACAACCCAGTACATCACTGGGGCTGAGCTCCCTGCCATCCAGGACCTATGTATCACGCGGTGTGAAAGGAAAGTCCGGACAATCGTCTAAAGACTCAAGTCATAGACTGTTCTCTCTGCTTCCGCACAGCAAGCGGTACCGGTGCAAGTCTGACACCAACAGGCTCCTGAATAGCTTCTATCCCCAAGCTATAAGACTGATAAATAGCTAACAGAATGGCTACACGGACTATTTGAGTTGACACTTGCATTTTTTTTTTTTTTAATTGTCACTGTCTCTATGCACACAGAGGACTCTACACACTCACGCACACTGACACTCCAACACACACATAACATGCACACAAATGTATACTGACTCTACACACAGGCACACACTCACATACAGTGCAATCATAATTTACGCCACTGACTCTTTCTTGGGTTACATTGGTATTGATTGGGCATTTCACTGTACTTGTGCACGTGACATTAAACCTTGAAACACTTGCAGAGCAATACACACACACACACACACACACACACACACACACACACACACAACACACACACACACACACACACACACACACACACACACACACACACACACACACACACACACACACACACACACACAACACAGTCAGGCCCTCCCACACACACATTCAACACACAGACAGATAACACACACACACCGAGCTATGACCTGGCCCTGCGGGTCTGACAAGTGTTGGAAACGAGCAGAGTAACCTGTCGATGCAGGCAGAGGTGCATTCCACTTGGCCACACAGCCACACACACACACGGCCACACACACACACAGCCACACAGCCACACACACAACTACACGGCCACACACACACTCACACACACAGCCACACAGCCACACACACACACAGCCACACGACCACACACACAGCCACACACACAGCCACACACAGCCACAAACACACACAGCCCCACGGCCACACACACACACAGCCACACAGCCACACACACACACACAGCCACACACACTGAAATGTTTTTTTACACAAGGAGACAAACAATGTTAAGGGCTTCAAGATCTGATTACAGTGCACTGCAAATGCACTTGATTAATTCATCAAAAGATAAAGGGTTTTGACCACAACACCAAACATTTCTATAGAGCCTGTTTCCCCTGCGTCTCTCCTACCACTTCGCAGAGCTGTCACAGAACAAAAAATGGTGAAGCAACCAGCCACTCCACCAGCTAGTGCTGCCTGCCTTCAGACATGAACCCATAATCGGAAATCTAATGTTAGTCTTGTTTGGAGATGAAATCTCCCTCATATTTATCAAACAGAGAACCATGTCTTGGCTTTTTTCTGTTCCCCAGGGCAATGGGGGCGTATCATCAGAAATGACTGGCACATCGGTAGATCTATCTCCCGCCGTCGCACACACATCTGGCCAACCAAGCCACAGGATACTCCTGCTCCGCCCTGAGAAGGACAAACCGCGCTCAGGTACATTATCGCTTCTGACACATTACGCTGGCTGATAAGATCCCTGGAGCTGATGGCATCACCTTGCCCCAGAAGAAGTCAGCTAAACAAGAGGGAAGACTAGCAAAGACTGCCGCTAAGCAACTTTTCTAAAACACACTAACGTGACATTCTGGAGGGAGGAGCATTGACTGATTGACTGGTTATATATATATATATATATTTTTTTTTAACGAAAATAACGTTGTGCACAGAGGAGGATGATGGGAAATAGATTCTGAGACATCAATGCTACGGAGTGTATAAAGTGTGTTTTGGTAGGAATCTCATCTCCACAAGCCCCCTTTGTGTGAAAATCAGTGGCACTGACGTGAAAGCCACTATGGTGACGAGCTACAGCACAAACAAAATATATATGATGTAGTATAACAGTAATTATGAACTGGGTGGTTCGAGGACTGAATGCTGATTGGCTGAAAGCCGTGGTATATCAGACCGTATACCACAGCTACAACAAAACTTGTATTTTTACTGCTCTAATTACGTTGGTAACCAGTTTATAATAGCAATAAGACACCTCAAGGATTTGTGATATATGGCCAATATACCACGGCTAAGGGCTGTGTCCGGGCACTCCGCGTTGCATCGTGCAAAGAACAGCCATTAGCCGTGGTATATTGGCCATATACCACACCCCCTCAGGCCTTATTGCTTAATTATACATAAACGTGTACAATCATTTGTCATTACTATTTAACAAGCTCTTTTCAGTCACCATAAAATAAAGAATCTCAGCCCCAACACCCACTCCTTCCTGTCAGCGGTGTTGAGTCAGCGGAGTCAGCGGTGTTGAGTCAGCGGAGTCAGCGGTGTTGAGGCAGCGGAGTCAGCGGTGTTGAGGCAGCGGAGTCAGCGGTGTTGAGGCAGCGGAGTCAGCGGTGTTGTGCTCTACAGCACCAGTTCCAGATACTGTAATTGGAATGTCTCTGTCTCACCTCTCCAATCACACCTGACTGACTCGTCTCAGTGAAGAGACAAGTGAAGAGGTGATGAGTTAAAGTGGCCCGGGGGCCCGAGTCTTTCTAAGAGTCTACCTACAGTTCCCCTTTCACATTTCTAAAGAAGAAAATAAAATAGGTTTGGATGAATTAGGGGGGAGCGTGTTGAGGAAGGGTCGGTTTGTGAGGTGAGCCTGTGACAGAGAGAAAAGTTCATCTGTTCTGTTCAGCGGTTACAGGACAAGGCTCTGTCTCAGCCTCGCTGCTGTTGTTCATGTCAAATCTTGCCTCATCGGTTACACCACTTATGGAATGTTTCTCGCTGAGTGAAGTGTGTGTGTGTGTGTGTGTGTGTGTGTGTGTGTGTGTGTGTGTGTGTGTGTGCGTGTGTGTGTGTGTGTGTGTGCGTGCGTGCATGCGTGTTTGTGTGTGTGTGTGTGTGTGTGTGTGTGTGTGTGTGTGTGTGTGTGTGTGTGTGTGTGTGTGTGTGTGTGCGTGCGTGCATGCGTGTTTGTGTTTGTGTGTGTGTGTGTGTGCGTGGGTGTGTGTGTGTGTGTGTGTGTGTGTGTGTGTGTGTGTGTGTGTGTGTGTGTGTGTGTTTGTGTGTGTGTGTGCGTGTGTGCGTGCGTTTGTGCGTGTGTACATGTGTGTGTGTGTGTGTGTGTGTGTGTGTGTGTGTGTGTGCGTGCGTGCGTACGTGTGTGCCGTGATGGAGAGTGAGTAAGTAGTGAAATATTTTTTGTAACAATGTACTAGTATGATTCACACAATGAAATAGTAAATCAAATCACAGTGTATTGGTCGCTACACAGATTTGCAGATGTTATCGCAGAAATGCTTGTGTTTCTAGCTCAAACAGAGCAGTAATACCTAGCAATACAAAACAATACACACATAATCCAAAAAAGTAAAAAGATAAAGAAATTAAGAAATGTCAGAACGAGCAATGTCAGAATCCGAGGAGCTGGAAGATAGAGTACATTACTTACTAAAGACATTCTAGAGAGTTTGTAGAGAAATGGGTATTGTTGCTTTAAAGCAGGGTGTCAAACTAATTCCATGAGGGCCTAGTGTCTGCTGGTTTTGGGATTTTCCTTTCAATTAAGACCTAGACAACCAGGTGAGGGGACTTATTTACTAATCAGTGACCTTTATTCATCAACGAAGTCCAAGGGAGGAGCGAAAACCGCAGACACTCGACCCTTCATGGAATGAGTTTGACACGTGCTTTGAAGTAAAAAGAACACGCTCCATTTTTTTCCCTTCTGATTACAGTTTTTAACAATCCCTTTGGCACTAATTTCAGAACCTTGTGGTCCTTTTTCAAAACTCTAGACACAAAACTCAAAACGGTCATCACTTGTAACACAGGCTGTCCAATGTTCAAAACATTGCATTGTGCATTCATATCGTTAAAGAAACCTTGCACTTGCAGAATCATTGGGTCAAATAACTAATTTATCGTGAAATACCATAGGAACATTAATTTAGATCACCCACACACAAGATACCGATAGTTTAACTGTGTGGTTGTTTATACAGTCATTAAATATTGTAGTACAAAATACATGATACATGTTTCATTATGCTACTACACGTAAATACATCACTGTAAAAGGACTAGTAGAGAGAATACAACAGATGCAGTGGAATCATTGAACAAAATATGAAATATTTTGATGAAATACAATAAAATCACAAGCAAAAATCAAAGTTAATCAAAGCAAAAATAATTAGCTACAAAAAAAGAAAAAACAGTTAAAGGTCAACTGCAGTGTTCCTCACCTGGCTTACTGTAAAACATCACTGCAGTGTTCCTCACCTGGCTTACTGTAAAACATCACTGCAGTGTTCCTCACCTGGCTTACTGTAAAACATCACTGCAGTGTTCCTCACCTGGCTTACTGTAAAACATCACTGCGGTGTTCCTCACCTGGCTTACTGTAAAACATCACTGCGGTGTTCCTCACCTGGCTTACTGTAAAACATCACTGCGGTGTTCCTCACCTGGCTTACTGTAAAACATCACTGCAGTGTTCCTCAACTGGCTTACTGTAAAACATCACAGCAGTGTTCCTCGCCTGGCTTACTGTAAAACATCACTGCAGTGTTCCTCACCGGGCTTACTGTAAAACATCACTGCAGTGTTCCTCAACTGGCTTACTGTAAAACATCACTGCAGTGTTCCTCACCGGGCTTACTGTAAAACATCACTGCAGTGTTCCTCAACTGGCTTACTGTAAAACATGACTGCAGTGTTCCTCACCTGGCTTACTGTAAAACATCACTGCAATGTTCCTCACCTGGCTTACTGTAAAACATCACTGCAGTGTTCCTCACCTGGTTTACTGTAAAAAGCAAAAAAAATGATGAATTACTACTTCTATATTTCCATCAACCCTGTCTTGTGGATTTCTCCACAGGTTCTCATCCACATCACAATGGATGTTTTCATTAGCCAAACATCTTGAAAGAATCTTCTGGCATGGCGTTTCCAGGCCTGACACTGGTCTGCCGTGATGTCATTGCATGCGTCATCCATGGCCTAGAGAAGGGTGGCTTGTTCGTGAGGGCGTGCTCAATGCTTAATCTAAGCAACTTTGACCCTGGTTGATGCCACACATGATGATTCCAGCATTTCAGAAACAGCTGCCTTCCTGGGATTTTATGCACTACAGTCTCTAGAGTTTACAGAGAATGGTGCGATAAACAAAACACATTCAGTGAGCGGCAGTTCTGTGGGCAAAAACACCTTGTTAATGAGAGAGGTCAGAGGAGAATGTCCAGACTCATTCAAGCTAACAGAAAGGCCACAAACGTTCAAATAACAGCTGTTTAAAACAGTGGTGTGCAGAAGGGCATCTCTTAATGTACAACACCGTTAATAATTCAGGCTGTTGTGGAGGCAAATGTACTAGATAGGTGTACCTAATAAAGTGGCCGGTGAGTGTACAGTTATGTCAAATCTGAAAACATGGTCTGGAAAAGTGGTACATGGGACCATAGAAACAGTGTCTGATAAAGAATGATGATGAAATATTACATCCATAGATAATGTAGTCCAATTGGTTCATGTTCCACAGTAATTGGTGTCAATGGATCTCGTTATCCTGAAACTTTTATGATCTAAACATGGAATATCGTTTGTCAGTTTCCATAAAACTATGCATTAAGAGTAACGCAACAGTTACTTATCATTTTGAGCAGTTGTATAAATTGATAGTTAGATCATTGTAATGAAATGAATAGACTGTAATTTCAGATGTAATGTGTGAATTGCATTTTGAAATGGTAATACTTTGATGTTAAGTTGTGTCATTTAGAACAGGTGATTTTAGTTCAATGAACAAATGATCTTAGCTTTATGTGTATTGTATCCAAGCAATTGGAAAAAGAGTTTTGAAAAATGCGCATTTTGATCATTGGTTGTGAGTTTTGTGTCTAGAGTTTTGAAAAATGACATCAAGGTTCCGAAATTAGTGTCAAAGTGATTGTAAAAAACTGTAATGGTCATTATAGATGTGATTCAAATCCTTGGTGGATGTAGTAGCCATATGGTCCCTATAGAAACTAGGCTGTCTACCGTCATCTGTATGAAAATGATCCAAAAATCTGTCCCCATACACTGCACTGTGTGTGTGTGTGTGTGTGTGTGTGTGTGTGTGTGTGTGTGTGTGTGTGTGTGTGTGTGTGTGTGTGTGTGTGTGTGTGTGTGTGTGTGTGTGTGTGTGTGTGTGTGTGTGTGTGTGTGTGTGTGTGTGTGTGTGTGTGTGTGTGTGTGTGTGTGTGTGTGTGTGTGTGTGGATTGTCTGTGTGTGAGCATGCATGTGCCTAAAACTGGAAGGGAATAGGTCATGCAAATGGTGCATTTACCCTCCAGCGAATGGGAAGCACATCAACCAACTACTCCTATTTTAGCATTCCAGTACGTACCAGTAGCTTACTCTGCTCTCAGAGTCCCTTTTCCCTCCAGCACACCTGTCTTCTCCTCGCCAGGTGTTTGTGTGTGTGTGTGTGTGTGTCTATTCTTCCCTTTATCTTGCAAGTCACAAAGGGCCCGGATTCCTCCTTTTCTTTATGTTCCCTTATTCCCAACGCAGCAATGCAGATTGAATCAGGTTTGGTTTGCTTTGCTTTGCTAAATATGAACAAGCGTCCCTCTATAGTGTCGCTTCCCCTGCTGGTAACCTAAATCTGAGTCACAGACCACCAAACCCACTACCACCAACCACCACCTGCACTCCTCTCACCTGACCCCTGACCCCTCCCCTTTTACACCTGTCTCCACATCGACAGTGAACAGGTAGCAGGTTGAGTGATTGTGGTCATCGTCGTGGTAGAGATTTAACTACCGGCTGGTGTTCAGTGCCTGGCGACCCCCCATGATCCCAAAGCCTCAGTCCCCAGCTCCAACCTGCACTGTGAATGGGGCCTTAAATGGAACCATTATCCAGCTGCACAACCTCCAACTACAGGGTCCCAGAGGAGCTCCCCTAAGGGCTGGAGGGGGTGTCCATTATGGGTCCTCAGCCAGTGTGAAGGGTGGAGGGGGAGGCGTCCATTACAGCTCTGGGGACCTTATGGGCAGATGGCCAGATGCTACAGGACCTGTCCCTCATATCACATCAATTCCACCTTTCATCCCTGGTCCCGCTAACCCTCACTAGCTCAAACCTCTTCGGTCACTCTTACACAGAACCGGTCAAGCAGAGAGAGATGAGTTGAAGAGGAGCGGGAGCGGGGAGGAGGGACCCCCCAATGCTACTGGCCAGTCAGCTGTCCAGACTGGGCCTCTAACTCACCTGTCCAGGTAGATACTCTATCTCTCACAGGTACCCTTACAATGGCTGAAATGACATTCCGAGATACGATGCTGAGTTCAACCAGAGAGGCAGATCAGGCCACAGAAATGTAAGACTAGATCACTGGGATGTCCCTGAGACACATTAATGAATCACTCTGTCATCCCATCTAACTGTGCCTTCTGCCTACCTATGTGATTCCTGACTGACAGAGCTTTAGAATAACCTAGAATGTCCCTTGTTGATTTTACATCCTCAATACGATCACGGCTCTCTTCCTGGAAGCAACAGGAATTACCCCAAGTCAAGGAGGTGTGGAAAAATCCACTATGTTTTTATCTGTTGGTGTGTAGTTAACGTGTGTGCACGTAGATGCACACAGGCCCTGTTGCTCAAGAGGTTAGCAAGGCTCAGACAGGCTGTTCACTCATACAACCATCCATGCGCACACACACGCACATACACAAACACAAACACATACTCATCCCACCCACACACACATACACACACATCCCACCCCTGCACACACAGGCCTATTGTGAAGCCACAGAACAGAGACAACAAGCTGCTCAAAAACACCCAGGGGACACCCAATTTACTAGTCAATCAATTTTACTCCCCGCAAAGAGACTGAGACCTGCCACACACACTCACTTCAACAGACATTATTCACACACACACACACACACACACACACACACACACACACACACACACACACACACACACACACACACACACACACACACACACACACAGAGGCATATAAACACAGACACTTTAAGACACACTTTTAAAAAAACACACATGTATGGTAAACACACAAACACACAAGCCACACACGTACACATTAACGTATGGAGCTGTGAGTAGCAT
Source organism: Oncorhynchus mykiss (assembly GCF_057628025.1). NCBI lineage: Eukaryota > Metazoa > Chordata > Actinopteri > Salmoniformes > Salmonidae > Oncorhynchus > Oncorhynchus mykiss. Next base: position 16,502,793 of record NC_143042.1, read on the forward strand.
GGCCCCCAGGGGACAGGCCAGCCAGCGTAGATATAGGATTACTAGGATTGACGTTTCAGTCTTTCCATGGTGGATGTTAAAATCCAATGAGGGGCCCCTAAGTGGATGCACTCACATGGAGAACCTGCTCTGGGGCCACTAATTAAATCCAAACAGCCTCTGACATTGATTTGAGAGACCATTACAGTCCCCATATGGCCATAAGACTGCCGTTTTGACATAGTAGAGTAGAGTAGGATACTACTATTTCAATGGAGGAGACACAACACCTTGAAAAAAAACTTTCAGCCAACAACATCAAGGAATGGGTGAGGGGAATGAAGAACACGTTTATGACATTTTTTAAAATTGTATTTAAAAGTCTGACACAGATGCCCTAACCCCACAACCCTAGTCAAATCTAGGCCTATAGGCACGTCAGCTGTATTTCCATTGGAAAGGCATGATAGACAAGCAATAACAGGAGAGTGAGCAATGAGGCCCAGTCACAGAGGTCCACCCATTATCATTAAGCATGCTAACCATCCATTAGAGCACATCTCCACCTGTATTTAAAGAGGAGGGCGGAGACTAAACAGACAGTCTTCCTAGAAGTGGAGTCACAGAGGTTCACACGGTGAGGACTGAGGGTTGAGTATCGTTTCACAGAAAGAAACTGTAACTACCTGGGTATATCCGGGATCAGGAGGGGTGGGCGTGAGATGGCGCAAGATACGTGTTAACACTACAGATAGTTGGTGGATTCCATAGAATTACCATGAGCGAGAGAGAGAGAGAGAGAGAGAAAGAGAGAGAGAGAGAAAGAGAGAGAGAGAGAGAGAGAGAGAGTGTGATAGAGAGAGAACGAGAGTGAGAGATGGACAAAGTATCAGACTCTATAGTCTCCATAGCTTTCTCAAATCAGAAGTCAATGACTCCGGGGCTCCCGAGAGGCGCAGCGGTCTAAGGCACTGCATCTCAGTGCAAGAGACGTCACTGTATTCCCTGGTTCAAATCCAGGCAGCATCACATCTGGCCCTGATTGGTAGTGCCATAGGGCGGCGCACGATAGGCCCAGGTTTGGCTGGGATAGGCCATCAGTGTAAATAAGAATTTGTTCTTAACTGACTTGCCTAGTTAAATAAAGGATAAATAAAAGCCTATTTCCTGTTGCATGGATGATCTTAAAAATGAGAAATCTGCCATTTGATCAGAATTATGGCAAAATGACACTAATGCTAAGATGTTTTTTACCTCGCTTGGCCACAGCAGGCATTTCATTACCAGATTCAATTTCAGGGCATTACAAAAACAGTGGGAATGAGGGACAAAGGGAGGGAAGAGGGAGAGAGGGAGAAACGGTAGCACTGGAGGAAAAGCACCTTCCACAGTTTCCGTCTGAGGGCTATAATTACCTGTGCACTGACAGCCCCCTGTTAATGTCACAGGAATGATTGCTCTTTAAACCACTGTTCCCCGAAAAAAAAAGCCCTTATGGGTTCTGGTCAAAGTAGTGCACTATATAGGGAATATGGTGCCATTTGGGACGCAACCTGAGTATAGAGAGAGGGAAATCTAGGTACTCTACCTGTCCTGTAGAACATTTGCTAATAAGCCATAAATATCCCCCCACCCCACCCCCTTTCAGCAGAGCATCGCTGCCTGCAAGGCATCTTGGTCCGGGTGATGGAGAGTTCAGTTTCCCTTCCCTGCCTGTCTGCCTGTCTGCCAGTGAGCTGAACCTTCTCTGTGCTGTTGAAGCATATAGCCTACAAGACCAACAGCATGGAATACCTGTGTGAAAGAGAAAATACGAAACTGGGAAGCCAGTAGCTAGTTTGCTGGGAGCGTTTGAGAGAGTACTAATGCAAACGTTGTGTTGCTGTTGAGTGTTGACTCACAGGCGCCTATTGTCCATCTCATTGGAAATTCACCTTTAGATGTGATGTCATGAGCAAATATAAAAGCGCTCATGGAACTGGTCTTTATGCAAATCTGCTACAAGGAAACTGTAATATGAAACGCTCGACCCATTCTCTCCCAGCCTCCAAGTTAAAGAAAACAAACATGTTTCAAACAATCCCCTTCCTCCCCCGCAGCTAATAAACTGACTCTTGCCAAACATGTAGCCCAACTATAACGGGTTGTTTCACATGAACAATTATGAAGCCCTCTGTTTTAGAAAAACATGGTAGTCATACCTTTCAATAGATGGTAACATTTCAAACGAAATACCTTACTACACAGAATGCCTTTGTCTTAGTAAGTGGACACAAGGCCTAAAGGCCTAAAAAAGTTGAGTATCTTTAGCCGTTCAGATAAAGGAAGGAAAGGGGATACCTAGTCAGTCGTACAACTGAAATGTGTATTTTGCATCTCTGATGCAGAGAGGTGTGGGGGGCTGCCTTAATCAACATCCACGTCACCGGCGCCCAGGGAGCAGTTGTTGATGCTTAACTGCCTTGCTCAAGGGCAAAACGGTTACTGGCCCAACGCTCTTAACCGCTAGGCTACCTGCCGCCATAATCACACAGTGTATCCAAACAATGGGACAATGGGGCATCCCCTACGTTTGAGGACAGGTCTGTTTGGGTTGGACTGGGAGTGTTGTGACTGCCTTCCCCCCCTCCGTAACACCACTCAACTCTAACAGCTGCTTAATCCCCATGCGTACAAAATACTGACAATGGCAAACGGCCTGCCGTCACCGCCAGACGAAGCCAGTGAGCGGAGAGAGCTGCAAAAACGTCTGGGCTGTCCGACTATATTTACCCAGCGGTTTTTTGGTATGTGGGACTTTTTCAGTTTTGCTTCTCAAGGCCAAAAATTACAGGAACAATTTCATCAGTATGGAATTTTTTAAAAGTGAAAGAGAAAGAAAGAGAGAGAGAGAAAGAGAGAGAGAGAGAGAGAGAAAGAGACAGAGCGGCCGGGAGAGAGAGAGAGAGAGAGAGAGAAAGAGAGAGAGAGGGAGGGAGGGAGGGAGGGAGGGAGGGAGGGAGGGAGGGAGGGAGGGAGGGAGGGAGGGAGGGAGGGAGGGAGATGACGGTTTAAAGAGGAGGAGAAGTAAACGATAGAGAGCGATGGAGAAGGAGACAAAGGGTGCGAGATGAGGAAAGGCCAAAGAGATCTCTGGGAAATTCTGTGGGAGCATTTTCTAGCTTTTTCCTCATCCACCTTTCTCTCTCTCTCTCTTTCCCTCAGGCTGTTCTAAGCAGCTCTCCCCTGCATGTCCGGACAGGCTCCCAAGTGAAACTTGTCACCTGAAACCGCCCCCCACCCCCCTCCCTCTGCCTGTTCCCCTTCAGCTTTCCTGCCCCCAGGCACACCTCAGCCTCCACCTGGCTCGTAGAGTAAGAGCTAAGAGTGGGAGAAACCACCGAAGTGTTCCGCCACATTGTACAACTGAACATAAACAAGAAACATTTCAGGTTTAAATAAGGTACGTTATTAGCTTCCTAAGCTGAAGGCGAAACGTTACGTCATCTCCCATGGTTTGAGGGTGGTGCTGTCCCAGGACGAACTAGAACTAATGAATTGAGATCCTTCAAGAGTGGGAAGAGGAAAAGTGATTTGGTTTTATGGTGGAGCTCAGGGAAGAATGATTGAGGATATTTGGGAATAAAGCCGTGACAGATCATCCTTAATGGCTTGGCCACAGGAGCGTTAATGCAAAGGCAATGTGAATGCCTTTCAGACGTTGAACAACAACAACAACAAAAAAGAAAGAGAGGGAGAACCAAAGAGGAGGAATGGAAGAAAGGGAACAATAGAAGGAAAAAGCTCATTTATCCTGTTATGGCGGGATGTGTACCCGACAGAGTGCCAGGGCAGTGGAGAGCAACAGAGCCACAAGGGAGACTTGAGCCCAAACTGCACCCAACAAAGGACCCCTCTCTCCCCCTCTCCTCCTCCCCTGACTGTTCCCCTATCCACCCTCAGGCCTGCCAACACCACCAGCGGCCAGCCTTCTCAAAGCAGCCAAAATATAACAACAACCAACAACAACCAACACCAGCAACAAAAACAACAAACGACTTACACATTTGACAGTAAACTAGTCAGGGAGGCCTAATTCCTCTTCCAAAAGGTGATTGTTTTGGTGAAAATAAGCTTTCCCCCTATCCCTCTCCCCTTACCCTCCACCATCCTCACCCTATCCCAACCTGTTTATCCACTGTGAACTGTACTGTTTCTGACTGCCATTAGACCGAGGCACCTGCTGCTTCCTGGTTCACTGCTAGCGATTGGGAGTCGTTTAAATAAACAAAAGCTCTCTCGATTGGCTCGGGTGTTGACAGGAGTGCATTCCCGCTTTTCAACCGCTCCTCTCTTACACAACCCAGGGTGCAAATCTAAATCTAGAGAAATACTACAGTTAAGTGGTCTTCTAGTGTCCATTTCTAGTTTCCTTGAGTAGACCTATGAGAGTGCAGTCAGGGGTCAAGAAGCTAAAGATAGAGGGTACAGCCTTGTGCTGTGATGTAGATTATAGGTCAAAGTCTGGTATAGGTAGCTCCTTGGCGTTTAGGGAAGCACTTTAGCAAATTAGAGCCTAAAGTCTTTCCTCTCTGAGTTCAACCCCCAATTTGCCACTAACTTCCTATGGAGAGGGTCACTTTAGTGTCCCAGCCAAGCACTTTGGATAGTTCATTTACCTCCACTCTGTCAAATCACTCATTACGGTGATAAATACTCAACCCACCTGATCTCTGGTACTTCACAGCCTATAACAAGGTACTGAGGCCAAATTGCATTGGACCATGTACCCTGTTTTTTATGGCGGATGATTGTTTGTTTATAGTACCCTTTCCTTAGTATTAGTTGTACGATTATGTCCCACCCTTCATTACTGTCCATATCTCCATAGCAACAGATGTCACTCCCCTCTCTCCCCCTAATGTCTCATCACTGTACTGTTGCCCACTGCCCACCTGAGCTCAGCAGGTAAGTCAAGAGATGTGGCTCCTTTAACAACTGGTCCAGGATTGTAGGTTACTGAATACCTCTAACGGAACGTTACAATTAAAGTAAAGGAGATCTGATCTGAGGCCAGCCTTAACCCATCTCCAGGGAGCTGCTGCTCTCTTGCTGTGTAGCAGGCAGCGGTCAACCCAGGCCACCATTACCTCAGGAAAGAGCTTTTTCTATGAAAACACGAGCAGTCTCTGCTCCCCGCCTCCAGTCCAAACACTCACTGGGATTCCAGAGGGACATGGGGGGGGGGGGGGGGGGGGGGGGGGGATGACGTTTTTGGGCAGGACACATTCAGAGAGCAAGTCCACTAAGCAACCCCGAGAAAACTGTTCGAGAACAAACACAGAGACTCACAAAGCTAAATATGTACACAAACACACACTTCCTCAGCTAATATTGAAGAGACACAATATACAGTATCAATATATCTATACGTGTGTGTGTGTGTGTGTGTGTGTGTGTGTGTGTGTGTGTGTGTGTGTGTGTGTGTGTGTGTGTGTGTGTGTGTGTGTGTGTGTGTGTGTGTGTGTGTCTGTGCGTGTCTGTTGCATGTGGGTGGTGGTAGGGAAGGAGGGAGGTATGAGGGTTGCACTAATGTGTTTAGTCACTTCCCTGATCACTCCTGTGACTTCCTCAGGTGCTGTAGTGTAGATAACTACTCAAGATCCCAGCATGGTAGTAAACCGAGGTCCACAGCAGGATTACCATATTTATTTAATAAGGCTTGTCTGATTGGCTGCTGGGAGTCAATGACATGTGCCATCTCAGACTGAGTTGGAACTATCGCAGAGTTCTATGTAAACAGCCGCAGGCTCTGGGCAGTCAATGAACACACACAGAGGTTACCCTGTTAGTTACACTTTCTGTTGGGAGTATATACACACACATGCACACAGATAGCAAGAAAGTCTTGATTTAATGTCTGCTCTGAAAGGCCAGTTTATTGAAAAACACACTGATTACCTTATCATATATTAACATAAGACCAAACTATATGATCAACTTAAAATAGCTAAGATATCATACATGGACTACACACAAGTTAATACACATCCACCTGTGCACACAAAAATCCAGTCTAATTTATCTAGCCTCCGTTCACTCACAGAGAACGTGGTAATTAATGCATACCTAAATGTTGATAAAGAGAGACGCTGCCAGACACTCCACACACATCAAACACCCCCTCCCAGGTTGGCCGTCCCATGCCAAGATCCTATCCCTATCAAACACAATTTAATGGGTGTCCCTGAACAACGCTGCCAACCAACACACAACCAATGAAGAAAACATCAACATCAATGTCTGTTTGCTCTGTCTGTCTGTGGGGTTGTGACTGGCTTGAAGGTTTCATGGGACTGGCTTGAAGGTGTCATGTGACTGGCTTGAAGGTGTCATGTGACTGGCTTGAAGTTGTCATACAGGTGAACGTTGAATACATCACAATATGAAGGACCTGGTTTATGTTGGGAAATTCTGGAGGTGGTGTAACGGTTTTCCTGTTGTGAAGGAGAAGCGGACCAAAATGCAGCGTGGTGGTTATTCATGTTCTTTCATTTATAAAGACAATATACATGAAATAACTAATAAAACAATAAATGTGCAAAAAAAAAACCTAAACAGCCTATCTGGTGCAAACACAGAGACAGGAACAATCACCCACGAAACACTCAAAGAATATGGCTGCCTAAATATGGTTCCCAATCAGAGACAACGATAAACACCTGCCTCTGATTGAGAACCACTCCAGACAGCCATAGACTATGCTAGAACATCCCACTAAGCCACAATCCCAATACCTACGAAAACCCCAAGACAAAACACCCCACATAAATAAACACGTCACACCCTGGCCTGACCAAAATAATAAAGAAAACACAAAATACTAAGACCAGGGCGTGACAGGTGGGCCCATGCAAGTGATGTTTGTGGTTTTTACAGGTGAGGATGGGTTTGAGGAAGGCTCTGAGAGACGGGTGTCCTTTGGGGTATATTATGCCGGTACTGTGAGGAATAGCTAGATGGGCTATGCTATCCTACACAGGCATTGACAACATGGAGGGAGTTGAGCTGGAAGGATGAGTTCATAAATGCCACTTTAGGTGCCAATGCTAATAGGAAGAGTCATCAGGATTTGTGATGTATGTCATGGGATTAAATGGATCTAACGTGTGTGGGGGGAAGTGGGTATTGTTGTCAGGGGTTTGCCAGTGTGTGTGGTTTTACAGCTGTTGTGTATTCCTGTTTGAGATGTTCTCAGGGACAATGGAACTCATGTTCCTCTTTTCTGGCCTGTTTGGAGCCGTAGGCAATCCTCTCCACCTGACAGAGATGGGATGGAAAGAGAGAGAGAGAGAGAGCGAGCGAGAGAGAGAGAGAGAGAGAGAGAGAGAGAGAGAGAGAGAGAGAGAGAGAGGCAGGCACTGGAGGGAGTTAGACACATCTCACCTCAACCCACATTCTCCCCTAAAATACTGACTTATACCCCCAGGCCCCCACCATCTCTTTCCCTCTCTCTCCTACACGCCTACCTCTCTGTTTTTCCTCCCCTCACCTCTCCAGTCATCACTCACTCCCCCTAGCACACCTGTCATAGACCAGGGTGCATTCCTCTTAGGTGCTCACCAGGTGAACTTGTGAACTTTAAGACGATGTCACCTCCAGTGTTCCACAAGATGCCGTTCCCCTCAGGCTACCCTCTCCCCTCTCTCTCTCTCTCTCTCGCTCGCTCTCTCTCTCTCTCTCTCTCTCTCTCTCTCTCTCTGTCTGTCACTCACATGTGGGCCTGCTGCTCCTCCATCTTTAACCCTAGTCTACAGCTAGGTCTCAACTTCAACCACCTGGGGTAGCACCGTGGTGTAGCCGGAGGACAGCTAGCTTCTGTCCTCCTCTGGTTACATTGACCTCAATACAAAACCTAGGAGGTTTGTAGGCCTCACCCCCTTCCATAGACATACATGGTAATTATGACCACTTCTAGAGGACGTCCTCCAAACAATCAAAGCTTTTGCAGTATGAACTGACGTGGTCCATCCAATCATAGAATTAGGATCAGAGAATGAACCTAGTGTGCTGTATTGGGATTGTGTCACAGAGCACTGTGGGGGTTCTATGTGTTGAGAAACTTGCTGACATTGTTGGATAGAGATTAAGAGTGATAGTTGAGCATATATATTTTTCAATTCAAATTAGTTTTTTCAAATTGCAGGAGTCGGAAAAGGTATATTATCAATTGTTTTCTTGGTTTTTAGAACTTTCTTTTTGTGTCCAGTTAGTGCAATTTATTTAAAAATGTTAAAAGTTAGCCCTGCTAACTTCAGTAGCTAGCTAGCTACCAGCGTGAGTGTGCAGTTTTCTCCGCCAGAATGGTAGAATGGCCAACGCTGCCGGAAATGCTGTTGACTTTTTGTTGAAGAACCCCTTTCATCCTCTGGGGTGCACGGAAAAGGTGTGAATTTAAACAGAGGGTTGACCTCTGCCTGATATCAGTTTCATGAAGAAGGATGAAAAGGTGAGGGTATTCAATGCCAATTGGTATCAAAAGTATAGCTGGTTAACAGGGAGCCTTTCATCAAGCTGCCTGTATTTGGGGCGAAAGGTAGCCTAGTGGTTAGATCATTGGGCCAGTAAACGAAAGGTTGCTGGCTTAATCCCTGACCCAACAAGGTAAGAATCTGTCGTTCTGCCCCTGAACAAGGCAGTTAACTCACTGTTCCCCAGTAGTCATTGTAAATAAGAAATTGATCTTAACTGACATGCCTGGTTAAATCAAATATTGCTGGCCTTGCCTGTTTTTTGGAAAGTCTGAGGTGGGTACAGTGACCTGAAAAACATTGATCGCTCAGCTAAACAGCAAAACAAAAACAGGGAGCATATAAATACCCACATATCGAACTTTCAACTGTCTTTTCCGAATGATTTGATAGATTCCATCGCATCATCCATTAAAATTTAGATTAAAGAGAGAGGTTGACGCAGCACATTTTTTTTTGCGTGCGCTCAAGGAGGCTTTCCACTTTCCTCCGGTATTTATTTAGCAAAGATGACGACACACAATCACTCCGGACGGACCCAAGCAAAAACTCCACACCTAAACATTAGAAATCTGACTTGCTGTATGGGATGAAAATGAGACTCTTTTTTCAATCTGATCAACTGTAGGCTACTAATAAGAGCAGACTCATAATGTTACATCCTGTGCGCCCTGTCCATCTGCTCAGGGTAAACGAATTGTTATTGTCATGTATTTATAGTCCATGTGTGTATCAGCAGAAAATGTGAATGTGATCAAATTTAGTCTATATTCAAAATTGGGCTGGCTAGGCTGCCTACGCGTTTTTAATCCAAAAGTATTCACTGGAATTAATCAGGCAACATAATAGTGATGACAGATGTGAGTAAATGTTTTGTAAGGCCTACAGTTGCATAGGCCTGCATGATGCAAACATGCATAAAGCCAGCTCAGCCCTGTGAGTTCTGTTGTCTATGTGTCTGGGTAGAGGAAATCCCTCTCCTAATAAAGTCTAAATATAATTTATATGAACAAATATAAGGTAGCTGCAGTTTGACAGGGGTTTCATCATACCTTATAGGGTCCAGAGTTTTCCTAGTTAGGTTAACATATAAGGAAAAACTCCAGGTCCTAAGGTGCCGACATTCTGCTTGCAGTTGTTAGTTATCGTCAGGTATGTAGAACATCAGGGCTTTCTTCAGGAACGTTTCTTGGGCTACCTTGATGTGTCAAGTGGGCAAGACACTCCGTCTGTGTTTGACTTCATAGAGAAACTCGTTGCCCAAACCTACGATGGCACAGCTGTAATGGAATGTATCTGCTATTTGTATTTACAGCTAAGGTCCTCCTGTTCCCTGATTAAGAGGTGATGACCACTTCACTCCACTACCATTGTCAACTCTCTCATGACATGAATTGAAGCCATGTCTCATGTGCCCGCTCATCCACTGGCACATTGAATGTTTCCTCTCCAAGCACTGTGAGTACCCCTATCAATTGTCTCTCATTACTGTATGTAGAGTCAATCACATACACAAACACACATCAATAATTTTACTCCTTGCTTGGACTAACTCATTCTTAGCTCTTTTGTCTAACTGTGTGGTGTGTTGTGTTATTGTTTTTTGTCTTCCCAGTCAAATCCTGTCCTGCAGTGGTCAAGCCTCTGAACACCTCAACTCATGCCTCATACCCTCATTCAATCACTGCTGTGATCTCTTTCCAACACGGTGGAAGTAGCCCTCTCATTCCCATTGTAATATTGTACTATAAATGTCTTTATTAAACACTTTAGGTTAAAATAATATTTAAAACACGCTTTGTTGTCTCCGTGCGTTCCGCGATTGTACAGTGGGTCTGCCATCTTCCTCTATTTTTTTTACGTCACCAGCCTCCACTGCCTTGCACACACACCCACACGTACACACATAGTCTCACACACACACACCCACACGTACACACACAGCCTCACACACACACAAACACCCTTACACACACAAACATCTAGAGCTTTTTACTTGGTAGGTTGGCGTTTCTCTCATCGAGCAGGCAAGCTGACTCACTGCAGTCATCGGTTGTGTGTGGGATGATGAGGGTTTCGGCATGTTGTCTGCTAGGCCGGCCAGAGGAGCCTGAAGGCACCTCACAAAAGGAGATAATTATCTTTTATCTGCGATGTTGTGACGGGAGATTATGGTTCAAATGTACGATTGTTAAGAAGACAATGAAGCACATGGCAGCCCTTTACAAAGTGGTGAAGGGGACTTGAACAAAGCTTGTAGAAGTGAGAGAACTCCCACAGTAAGACATGCATTCATCACGTGTCTTGGCTAGAGTGAAAAAAATCATTTTGGAGGGGCTAGCTGGAACAATCTTCATAAGACATGTGAACTCACTACCACCTGCATCATCAGTTTGTTACAAAAAAGTATCCTCCTGCATGTTTTCTTTGCTATTCATAAATCACATTCCTTTGGAGTGATCGGGAGGGGACATGGTTGAACTGATGCCAGTGTGATGGGGTCAAGAAACCTTTTTAAACCAAAGCCTTTATGTTTTCCCCGAGGTCAAGCCTTGGTGATGTGGGCAACACAATGGTATGATGTGAGGAACCATCAAAAACAGTACCTGACTCAATGTAGCCTATTGAATAACTTTGTTCCCATAGGAATTTCAGGTTTGGCAGTGGCACTTGATATTACAGAACAGAATAGGTCTACATAGCAGTAACACAATTCCAATATCTGCATATCTACCATCTACTGCTGGCATCAACAACAAAAACATGTTATGTTATGGCTTTCATAGGCCTATAGCTAGCCTTTAGGCCTACATCTATGTTCATGGGCATGGTCTAAACTAGATCGATGTATAGGAAAACTATTTGTTTACTTTCATCTGGTAGTAGATAATTAAGCGACTATACAACATCTACGCTGTTATACTATAATTTCTTAACTCTGGATTTGAATTCATTCAATTGACCTCAAATGTGCTGAAATATGCAGTTCAATCGCAGGAAAAGCCAGCCAGCTGAGGCATTTTGTGCCTTTTACACCGGCCGTGCACGTGCTGTAGCAAATAACCAGCTCCCGAAAACTCAAGGTGCCATTCTGTCTTCTCCCTACAGTTCTCGGTCATTAGCTTCGCCCACGACTGCATCATGTGAACTACAATCCCTGCGCTGTGATTTAAAGGTTTCGAAACGTCAAATAACCTTCGCTTGCGATATGCCTTTCGAAAACGTCATCTTCAATCCTTCAAATAAAAAAAGAAACACCGACTGTAGCGGTTTTGCACAGATCCATACAGCCATGGGTGCCTCCATCCGACGCCACTACACTTCCGCTACACTTCCTGAGTTACAGTTACACACAGGTGTTCAGAGCTAGATAGCTAACTAGCATGTCTGTTTGCCGTAGACAAGCGCTGTAACATGGACATATGGCCGTGTGGGAACACTAACCCTTCCAAAACCGTTCCGCAAGCGATGCGTGTTGATGTTCAGACTGAGCGTCTGGGATCTTAACAAACCTCCCTCCTACAGAAGACTCCTTCGTCCTCTGAATCATGTGTAATGTCTCGGTTACTTTGGCGTAATACTTGATATGGGCAGGTTCATTTATTTCGCTTCAGTGTTTGTTTGGTTGCACCGTCAGTTCGTTAATTAGGCTCTCGGAGAGACAAAACGTTTGTTCGCCAAACTTTATTGTACTTCATTTACGATGCCTGTTTTAATTAGTGTACATTTCGCAATCATTTGAATAGTTTATTACTCACTTTAGGAATGTTAATTGCCAGCTCGTTCAAAAATTGGGCTTGTTTGAGTGGTGAGGCTGAAACAACCGACTGCTGACCAAGGTCGAGGAGTGATGTCGGGGGAGGTGCTTCTGCTGCCGCTGAAAGTTGCACCTGTGTCTGTCACACCTGCACGTGGTTTTCCAACAGCACGGCTCAGTGTATCATGGCAGTGTTGTGTTGTTTATAAAAGTAATAAACGTGTCTCCAACCCCCATATCACACACTCACACCCTGTAAGTATATGTGTGTACACTGTACTATAAATTGGGGAGAGAGAGCCTCAAATATCACATTAATTTGTACATATCCACGGTATATTCGACAATGCAGGCAATGGCTGCAAGTTGCAGCTGGTGAGGGGCAACTGCAGAAAAGTTGACTGCGGTAGAAACTTCATGACCTTTGATCACGTGGTCGTTGTAAAGTTCATGCAGTTGACATGTAGGCACAAGTGAGACACTTTTTATCCCCATAATGCAACACACTTTGAAAGACGGTGGGAATGATGGTGCGCTTCCTGGTGCTAGGGGGAGGGGAGGGGACGAGCCTTGATTGGGTGCCAATCCATACCTCGTTTATAGGTCGCCAATGTTGGCACAGTTTCTCCCTCTCTTGAGAAATGAGTTGCTACGACCCAATCCAGGTATGACCCGGGGGGCTACTCGGGAGGAGCTTACCAAGACTGGGTACCCAGATCTGTCTAATGAGAGTAGAAGACTACCAACTGGTAGTATGTTTCAGACCTTCAGAACTAGAGGAATGGGGTAGACTGCTACTTACTTGCCTGTCTGTCAGCCATTAGTACACAAGATTCTTGTTGTGAGGCATTCTTAAGAGCAGCTGGAGCTGTATTGCACAACACTGTGAAATGTTTGCTAGGTAGTTTATTCTAGCTTTTCTGTCGGCTGCTGAACTCTGAGCACCTTGCATTAAGTGAAACACCGAACATCAGCTGAAAGAATATCCAGTGCCTTCCTACCGTGAGACAAGTTACATTCTCTCACTATTGTTTTTTTTTTTTTTTTATCTAGCCAATTCAGGAAAAGTTTGACTGAGAATTCAAAAGTACACATGAATAGCATTGCACATGGATAAATGCAGTGTGTAACAGGTTGACACACCCATAGGTTCAGGTAAACAGCATGCATCGAGCAATAATAGGTTAAAAACGAAATATCAAGCCTGTATGGAGCACTGGAGGCTGCTGAGGGGAGGACGGCTCATGATAATGGCCGTAACGGAGCGAATGGAATGGCATCAGACACCTGGGAACCATGTGTCTGATGTATTTGATACCATTTCACTTGTTCTGCTCCGGCCATTACCACGAGCTCGTCCTCCCCAATTAAGGTGCCACCAACCTCCTGTGATTATGGAGTCAAAATTAAGAATGATGCAAAAGGTTTTCCCTGGTGGAAAAACAGCTGAAACACCAATAGCATAACGGCAAGACCACATGCCATTTGGCTAAACAAAAAGCCAGTAGGCTATAAAAGAAAAAACATTCCAACTGTAAGATTTGAAACTGCTAAAGAAAACCCCTATACTGAAAACAGGTTATACCACAATATACACAGTACAAAAACATGAGAGAGAGGTTTAGAACCACTAACACCAATTAGTGTGAATATATACCCACACACACAAACACACACACACACACTAACTCACTCAGTCATTCCATTAGTACACACACACACACCTCACCCAGAGCTTCCTCTGACCTCCAGTGGACCCCGGTTCACCCTCTGTGTACCCCATAGATGGTCACACCTGGATGGAGAGCACTGGAGCATGGCATGGGGCACAACATATGTCAGATTCATCCCTAAGAGGAGCTCATTAGTGAACATCAACACCTGCCACGACACATCTGCCTCCGTGTCTAATCTACCGGAAAGTCATCCCTAACTGCACAGAGAGAGAGGGAGAGAGAGAGGGTGAGAGAGAGAGGGGGAGAGAGGGAGAGAGGGAGGGAGGGTGAGAGGGAGAGAGAGAGAGAGAGAGAGAGAGAGAGAGAGAGAGAGAGAGAGAGGGAGGGAGGGTGAGCGAGCGAGAGAGAGAGAGAGAGAGAGAGAGAGAGAGAGCGAGAGAGAGAGAGAGAGAGAGAGAGAGAGAGAGAGAGAGAGGGAGGGAGAGAGAGAGAGAGAGAGAGAGAGAGAGAGATGATGAAGAGAGATAAAGGGAGTAATAAGAGAGTGCTAGAGGAGGAAAATAAATGAGGGAGGAAAAGGAGAGTTGTGGCCTATAAGACAGAAGAACCATCATGTGAGAGAGTGGAGAATAGGAAAGAGAGGGGTGGGAGTAAATCTGTTTATATTACTACCCTGTGTCTGTCAGTGGACTTTCAGTCACCCTTGGCAGACACTCATAGCACGGCGCCAAGGTGAAAGGTTGGCCAGGGTACATGGGGTCCCGCCACAGGCCAAGGGTCCACCTCAATCCCCTTAATACACACACAGAAACACACACACACACACACAGAAACACACACACACAATTCCCATCCTCATCCTACATTCCCTACTTCAATTTCGCTGTTAAAACACAGGAGCAAATCTCCTGATTGGACACAGTGGCTCAGAAACAAATTGTGGCCAATGGCTGGTAGACTTCTGTTTGGCCTCGCTGAAGTGGAGTCAAAGAAAAGGTCAGTACAGGGGGTGGAGCTGGACTAGAGACTGGAACGTGTGCTTGTATTCTCTGAATTGCCACTGTGTATGTCTGAATATGTACATATATCTTTATGTACATATTCTTTATCCCCTTACACTTGTGTCTATAAGGTAGTAGTTTTGGAATTGTTAGCTAGATTACTTGTTGGTTATTACTGCATTGTCGGAACTAGAAGCACAAGCATTTGGCTACACTCGCATTAACATCTGCTAACCATGTGTATGTGACAAATAAAATGTGATTTGATTTGTTTGCATAACATGTCTGTTTTTTACAAATTAGTTGATCCAGGGAAAGGATCTACCTCTAGATGATCCCATTGATGCTATTTGGTTTCACTTCAAAGTCAGAAAAAAATGTTTATGTGTGACTTACACTATGTCATTACTATTTGAACATTTTGACAGTGACCGAGGACTACAGTACTCAGTATTAGATAGTGGTAAGTGGAATCCAGTTGGGTGAGTATAATGCTAGCAAACTTGGCTGGAAGGATGCTAAATCCTGTCTTAAAAGGTCAAACACAGAACAGATGGTGTGCTGTTTGAATTACGTTGAACTTCAAATCGAACCCAACGCCCTCTTTAATAGAAATCATATGATTTTCATACTTTTTTAAATCAAGAAAATAATGATTTTGAAGGCCATTAACCCTATTTAAGAATAAGGGCATGTTTTTGCTCTGGTTATTTCAATGTACCTAAACCGATACTATAAGATCCTTGTTCCTCAATCACATAGCTCTCGTTCCCTCTGGCAGAGTACAGTGGGATTAAAGTCAATACAGTAGCAGTAGCAGCCACTAATAACACTGTTGAGATGATGGCTTCTTCTTACCATGGTTCATGCACTCTCAATTCCTTGTTTCTCAATCAATTTAGTATTCTATTTCTCCATAAGGCACTGTATGTACAGTATATTAATATGTGTATATGAATATGCTTTACACTTGATGGGGAAGGAGAGGGATGTTGAGGAACTTCAGCCACAATGCGGTCAATTCTGCTTTCGAAACCGACGCCGAGTTCCTCTTCAAAATTCCAATTCAAAAACAGTCATCGTTTTCAAAAGACAGATACAAAAGACAAAAGACAGGTGGACTAGCGGAATTGCTTGTGACAAAATAAAATCTGACTGATGTTGCTGTGTAGGCTACACATGGGTTTGGTGTGTTGATGATAAAATGTACTGAAATAGTTGTTCCAACCAAATGTATTGTTTAAGTCTCTGTGATTGATGTGTTTTCTATTGCTGTATCATGGATGTGTCTGGTAATATTGACATCATGTAGTCGACTTCCATAAAAGCACATGGACGCTAAGAAACTACAAATGTGTCATGTAAGAATTTGAGAATTCTTATTCTACATGACGATCTGAATTCCCCAGATTGATTTAAATGAATTCCCTAAATTGTCTGAGACAACTAATCACCCTCACCAATCAGCTCCATACTGTAGAACTGTGGAATTCTGAAGGCACATTCTAACTTCACATGCTCTCTCCAGAAACATGACTAATTCCTAATAACGAGCGGATACCTACAGGAGAATTTCTGCCAAGCTTTCTGTTCCATTATGACCCGATTTAAAGTGCAGGTCAGTTGTGATGGTGAGAATGACTGTGAGAGTTAGCCTGCCTGTCTAGCCATAAAACGGCACGTGAGCCCTCCTACAGCCACAGTGCCACTGTTTATTTCTGCACTTCCTGTTTGTCCTTCACCACAAGAGCTGTCAGTTGCTGCTGTGAATGCTGGGTAAAAATGGCCGGTGGTGTTGCAGACAGGTCTGGGTGGGGTGACGATGTGTCAAACATCACACGACAACATCGCACCAGAGAACGAAATAAGTATCGCAACCACAGGCTAACATGTCAACAGAGATTAAACTAGTTTATTCTTTTCAAAGAAAAAAAAATAATTACGAAACAAAAAAGCAGTCATTTTTTACACTAGTGATTATTATTAAACTTTTACAACCATTCAGTCTGCATAACATAAAGAAATAATTCTACATCTTTGTTTCTTTCGTATTTTTGGTACTCTGAATTATACATACAAATAACAAGTACAGGAACTTTTTTCACAATGCATATAATCTGTGGGCCGGAAGAAAGTCTTTCAGGTGATCCAATGTGGCAGTGTGTGTTTGTGTGTGTATGTGAAAGTATGACGTGTGAATATGTGTGTGTATGTGCTAGCATGTGAACACAAACCAACAGCCCGAGACCTATAGCACATCCAAAAAAGAGACGCCTGCAGTCAGAACAATAGACTCTCTAGAAGCTTAATGCAGTCAAACACGTTTTCCAGCAGGCGAAAGTGAAGGCCTGTCCTTTTCTCTGTCCTTTCCTCTCCTCCCTCTCATCCCTCTCTCCAGGAAGCAGAGGCGTCCTCTCTTCCTCTACTCTCCAGCGGCAGTGTCTCTTCTTGCCTTGACTCGTACCCTTCTGTCGTTAGCTGCCCAGGGGCATTTTACTTAATTAAAAAGTCTTCATTAAATGTACTGTATTTCATACAATTTGTACAAATATATTCAAAGTTCATCTCCTCTCGTCTTCTCACGGCTCAGGGGTGGGGGGGTGGGGGGGGGAGCTGTCATACAGGTGTGTGAAGTAGGGTGGGAAGGTTTGTTTATCATCTTTGCTTTTCCATGAAAAATTTAATTTTTGCACACAAATGGAATTCCGGATTGGGGGTTATCAGCTGGGAGGACACAGTCAGTGAGTGGGTGAAGCTTCAGGATTTTTTTCTCCCAGGCCGGAGAACAACAACGGTCTTCCCAGGAGTCGGAAAACCACAGTCAGTGAGTCAGTCTGCCAGGCTTTGAGGATCCCAGTAGATACACTTGATAAAGATTAAAAAAGAGAGAACTGAACAAAAGCAAGGACCCATAAAGCCTGTCTCCCTCACACCGAGGTCAGATCATAGGCGGCTTGGTGATGGAGCAGAGCGGTTGGTTATGGGTAGCAGGGAGCAGTTTGGTTGTCTTTCAGCTTGGGATTCAGGTAAGCGAAGAGAACTGGGGGTAAGCGGATGGTGGGGGGGAGGGGTTAGTTGTTGATTGAGGGGTTTTGGGAGGTGGGTGGTACCATTGGGCTCTTCTAGCCCATGGCAGAGACCATACTGGAGTGGGGGTGAGGGGCGAAGGAGGAGGGGTGCATGGGCGTGGGGGTGGACAGCATGTGGCCGGAGTGTGAGAAGGGGGGGAAGGAGGACATGTGGCGGGACAGAGCGGCGGGGCTGAACGAGCTGCTCTTCTCCATCAGGCTCTTGGAGAAGTCGTCCATGCTGTCGTGGGACTTTTTGCTCTTCTTCGACTTGCTGGACATCTTCCTGTTCCTGGTCTGAATGCCCTCCTTCTTCATGGTGAGAGGTCGGTTGATCTGGGGGACATGGGGTTAATGCACCAGGGTTAAAACAAGCAAGTTATTCAATATTCATATTTCATAGGTAAGTGACGTCAAGGAGTTACTTAAGTTGAAGGAGCAGATATAGGAATTTGAGTCAGAGTAGAACTGAGCCGAAATATCAAAGAGCAGCATTCATGCTTTCTGATGGACTTTGATGAAGCGGGAAAAACGCTGACAAACAAAGAAAGTAAATAAAAATCGAGCTCGGTTTATGACTTGTATCTTGGAAAGCGCATTCGCATTGTGTCAATGCGTTTGGACCAACAAACAAAAAACAAAACAAATCAAATTGGAGAGGGGCGACACTAATAGGTTTCTAATTTCAACAGAGGTCGAGCTCAGGGTTTGGGGGACACTGTGATATGTAATGGAGTCCCATTTATAGAATAAATGTGTCTGTCCCATTGTTAGCGGGAGGGGGTGGGGGGGAGTAGTGTGTGTGTGTGTGTGTGTGTGTGTGTGTCAGTGTGAGTCCACTTTTGGCTGGATTTAAACGCTGATTCCCTTAAGCTGGGCTGGATCTTAGGCTACTGCCATGCCAAGGAGAGGGAGACAGAGGGAAAGACATAGAGAGAGTTGGATAGATGGAATGAGGGAAAGCGAGCGAGAGAGAGAGAGAGAGAGAGACAGAGAGAGAGAGAGAGAGAGAGAGAGAGAGAGAAATAGAGCCTGGCAGCCACCGTCCTAACCAGCCAACCAATGAGACACATGGCCATGACGACTATCGTCGCCGGCCAAGTCCGCCTCTCTACCCTCAACCCTCCATCGCAGCCTTCTGCATGGGCATCTGCTGGCCAAAATGGCCCGAGCTGCCATATTCCTGCACAGGTTTTAGCTGGGAATGAGAGCCGGATGATGGAATTCCAGCTCAGGGCAGGATTATGAAGGAGAGGTGGATGAGGCCGTCTGCTTCCCTGATCTTTAGGACGGCTTCCCTGAGAAATGGGAACAGGGATTTCACCGCCTCACTTCTGCCACTTTCTCTGAGACGTTAATGGCATTTTTCGCTGACTATATTTTAGGACAGAGTGGCCCAGCTGATTAGCAAAGGGCAAAGAGCTACGGCCCCTGAGTGATGTGGTTTCACTGTCTCTACACGACGTCGGGTAAAAGCGAAGGGCTTCTTTGTGTTTCTAGCTAGGCGTTGAAATGCAGCTCGCCCAACTAAAGCTGGCCAGGCAGGCTATGCTCTTTGATGCTCAAATGTATGCCATGCATCTCACATAGGAAGCCTGGGCCTTTGGGCTTCCGCCCCATTGCATCAAACAAAACACAACACACTCAGAGCTTTACTCAGTGACCACCACAGAGCATTCAATACATAACCTCATATCCTCTCCCCACACCTATAGTAACCTGAAAACAACCACAAACCTTATGCAATGGTCTTGGATTGACCACACTGCAAACATCCTGACTCACACATCAGTGAACGTTGAGGAACATTGATTTACATAGTCAAGGAGGGGGAAAAAATGATTTGGGTGTCAACACTGTCTGTCACATCTTTGTGGCAACAAAAACAATTCTAAAGCATCCAATAAATATGTCCATACAGGTTTAATGTAGCCTATAGCCTTATCAAACTGGAAAGGCTATCAAGGTCTCTGAGGTTAGCGTTAGGTTGCTGTCACCTGCAGCCACTGTGGCCACTGTGCAGGTTAGGAGTCATTGTGCACGAGGGGAGAGAGGCTTCATATAATGTTCCATGTAAAAATGTGGAATTTGTTTCAAAGTGAGTAGTCCCCAACAGAAATCTGAATTAACCAAAACAAACAAATGTTGCAATTAAACAGAGGTCGGGTCATTTCAAAAGATAATATGTAACTGGGAAATAGTATTATTCTCCCTGATAACCTGAGTAAAAATCGTTTTCTTCAGTCTTAAAGAATCTGTCAAAACCAACATAGGGAAAATATTTAATAGGGAGCACTTGCGTGACAAGCAAGTGTAGTAGGATAGGCTATACACCCTTAGCGCGAGGATAAGGGATACCCTATCAGACAAACTCTGGAGGATTTTTGTGGGGCAAGCTCTCTCATGTGAAGGTTGAATAGGCTATAAGTAAAGTTTAATAATAATAATATTATTATGTTTCGCTAGTTAAATTACGCAGCAGATCTTCGTCTTGCTGCAGTGTGTGTGAGAGAGAGAGGGGGAGAGAGAGAGAGAGAGAGAGAGAGAGGGAGGGAGAGAGAGAGAGAGAGAACTGGTCCTGGGGGTCCTCAGATTGAGGAAGTGAAATAATGTGATGAGACAGTAACCAGCACGCCCCAAAACGAATCAGGCGGATTGGTGGTCAGAGGGGGACTCCAAGTCCCTGGCGCGGATGTAACCAAAAGGCCTGAAATAAGATCGGTCTGAAAATTAATCGAATTTTAATTAAGCTCTTAATATTCAAAAGTCAAGCTGTAAGCACGCGGCTTAATTCGTCTCTCTCATATATTCATATATTCGTACATGTGACTTACTGCGAATAAATCATATGAATTATATTTATTATCGCTTGTGCCCCCACAATTCTCGATAGGGACGACTGCGATAAATATTTCAAGAACTATAGAAATTACAAATAAGCTTTGAATGTACAGAAAAAAAGGGAGGAGAGAATAAATGAAAAGAAAGAAAAATGAGGAAGAAAAGAAAGGATATGAAAGACGACACATGCTTAGATAAGTTAGTAGATATCTTACTATAATGTAAAGGCTGTTGTTTTGCTTACATTGTGCAGTTTGTAGTATAGACCGCAAGCGTTACACACGGGGTCCCCGTTTGCGTTTCTTCGCCACAGTGTTGTCGTGCTCGTTTGACAGTTTGCACATGATGTTCCTGCCCGTCTTGCTGCAGACTGGTGAAAAGGAGATTTAAAAAAATGCAAATCAGTCATAAGGCCTTTTCCTAGGTTATCAACCCAAATGTTGCATTTATAATGCTATTATAATACATTACTAACATATAGCTTTCTGCAAAGTTCTGTCTATCAACTTTCTGCAACTAGTTTTAAAATAAAGACAACATTCCAAAACAGCGCTACTTTGACTCGAGACTAAAAATAGCATCATGCGCACATGCCCTGTCAAGAGTAAATATTTACAGATTACATAAAAGCAGTGGCATGAAATGGGACCTATTAAATCTGATTAAATTTCCCCGTTAAAGCGACTAAGTGCTTAAGTAACAGTAAGATAGTGTCTGCTCCTTGTGTTTAAATATGAAACTCAACAGTTTATACAAATAAACTACAATTAGTTTTACGGTGAGAGCATGATGGCGGACAGAATTATGTATTTTTAAAACAAATCTCCAGCCTCACCATGGGAGGAAAAATATATGTTAAATCATAAATGTGTGCATAGCAAGATCAAATAATCATTATTCTGTTGTTTTTACATAGCCAATCATGTTGAGCTGTCAAGGGGGATTCACAATTTGACATGGCTAATGAATAAAATGGACAAAATGATATGCTTGTGGATGAAGATGGTAAACTTAAATATCGCAATATAAGTTTGAATATCGCCATACCGACCACATTGCCTATTAGCCAATTACAGAACATTGTTTTTTAAAATTGGGACGGGCTAATGCCCTGATTTACATTAGAGATACGTTTCGACTTGCATGGGGAGAGGACTCTACATTCCCATGGATTGAAACGCCTGGCTCAGACGCCAGTTTACTGGCCGGCCTGACATTGATGTTATAATCTATAAAACCAATCGATAGACGAGATGACCGAATAGGACACAGTACCCGTTAACACCGAATGGGCTAAACAAAAGGCACTACACTATCTTTCGGAGGGATTTCCAATTATCTACATCTGGTGGTCTAATAACCCATGTTCATGCGTGACTTAAATAATGTAATTGCTTTGCACACCAATCTTGAGTTCCATTAACGCGAAAATAAAGTGCTTGTGTACTAGAAAATGGAGCTCACTGTATCCATCTCCTCCCAGACTTCTTCTTCAGACTTCCCTCTCTCTTTTCTCTTTTCCTTTTCTTACTATTTTCCCTCAGTATTTGAACATTCTGCAGAGATTCCCTGAGTTCTGAGAAGAACAATCTTGAGTCGTGACTCCTGCGTGCCCTGGGCTGCTCCTTGCGCTGATTCGGTCCCCGGTCCCCTTCATGTTTAGACTGGGGAAGCGGGCTATGTTGTTAAAAGCGACTTATCTGCGCTGCTCAGATATCCGGCAGCTTTTTCCTGGGAAGTCGGGTTTTCACATTAGAGAGAGAAGGGGGGATATAGGCTAGAGCAGAAGCTGGCTGGCTGCTAAACGAGCAGTCCACGCGAGGCGTCCCCTGCCTAGAAAGTGTTCGCTTTTATCTAACCATGCAGGGAGATAGGGGAACTGCTCTATAGAGCTCTATAGCTTTCTGGTGTTCAAAAGTTCAGGGGGTTCCTCTCCAAATACTGCAGGGTGCATGGTAGCCCATATCTCTCATCTAAACCATATAAACGTCCAATTCTAAGTATGCCATTTACAGTATGTCAACTGCAGATATTATTTCTATGTGGGCAGTGAGGACTTGGATGGAATATTTTCGATTTGCCTCAATGCAGAATAAGAGGAATATATTTTCTCCTATTTTTTTCCCTCTAAGAAATATCAAACAGTAGGGCAATTGAAGCGGGAAAAATAATAATTGATGAAGCAAATCATTTAAAAAAATGCAAAACAATAGTAATAATAAATCTGCAGTTTGCTATTACTGTATATCTAAAAGAATTCGAGACCTGCACTTGGCGAGTCAATTTCCTGCAGCTAACACTTCTTCCTGGGTAGAGAAAGAGAGAAAGACGGAAGTGTCATCAATACAAAGTGGCAGGGACATACCAGTCGTCGCTTGGGTTTGATGAGGGGCCGATTCTGCCCGTTCATCTTGTGATAGAGTCCGCAGGCGTTACACAAATAGTGACCAGTGCCATCCCGCCTCCAGAGCGGGGTCGACGTAGCTCCACAGTTAACGCACTCTCTACCTTCTGAAAGCAGAAACGATACACAACATGGAGAGAGCGCCGAGATCAGTTCGCCCCTTTTAAACTAAACATAGCATCTCACATCTGAAACACTTGATCCCTCAGGTCAAGAGGGAGAAAGGCTGTTATAAACATCGTAGAAAATGTCATCACACAAAATAATTAATTATAATAGTAGCATAACATTCATAGTACACAGTAATAATAATACAAAGTATACCAAGTATACCAGTAAACATACTACTACTACTACTACTACTACTACTACTGCTACTACTAGTACTATTAATAATAGTAATAATAATAATAATACAGTGGGCCTATAACAATGCAGTGAATATTCGAAGTGCAAAAAAGCCCAGCCTCTGTTAGGCTACAACTGATATCAACATTTGACCCTGGAGTTAGTAGGCCTTTTCCAATTCATAGTGTTTCGAAAATGACCTCATACAATACGTCTGACATCATACAAACATCTGACTATCATTGAATAAAGCAGGTCTATTATGGTCGATTACTGTCACAATGAGGTCACACATAATTTCATCAAATACATAATATATTAATACAAACTGATAGCCTATCTTTAGAAAAGGGCGTGCATAATCTATGGACTCAATCATGTTTTTGTGATTAAAATGTGCCCTCTTCTTTCTCCCACGCACACAACCTCTCATTTCACAGTGGTGTATAGTAATAATAATAATATGTTATTGTAAAACAGGCGAATTCATTCATATGTAGGCCTGTTTATTTGATTGGAATGACCACTGTCTTTCCAAACCAGCATTTGGGTTTGACTGGCACTTCTCTAGTGACACCGACAGGTGAGAGGCGCGTTAACAGTTTCATTAAGGGGGTCTCCTGATCCCCAGGCATATGTGGCCTCGCCACTGAAACTGAAACAACCGAGCAGCGCGGCAGGATTATTTGAAAGCATAGACGCGTATAGAGAGGAGGCCTTGCGCTGTGCCGTGCCTGTGTGCCTCTCCTCACCCGCACTTCCCCTTTCGACAGCAAAAATCGCTCCACTTCTTCAGAGACTTATATGCGTCACTTCTGGTCCTGCCTTGTTGGATGTGATAGACATTCCAGATACCTCAGCAGACACCGAGGACGTTGTGAATCAATAGTGGTTTTATAGTGGAGCCTGGCTAACGCAGCTAAACAAATGTATCCACTCCACAATAGGGCTCTGAGAAATAGGCTACTACAGGATTTTGAATTGCGCAAGGCGTGTTCCGGGGTTTATGTTTAGAAGACCACAGAGTCGACCTTTCTCCAATACTTATTTTCAACTATAAATTTGCAATGTAGACACATTCTATTATATGACCTCATTAATAGATAACCTCTTTAAGATTCATTTTAGAGGATGTATCTTTACGCATATTACAGCACACACATACTTAATCCACAAATTAAAATGATTTATTTTTTTGTAGTAATAAGTGAATATTATTCAGCATTGAATAAGCCTGATGATATGCATCGTCTAATCCACTGTTTTCTATATCTCTCCAAATGCTATGTGGCACTGATATTAATCTCATTACAGTGAACTGGTTTCTAGCAGAGCCTGAATAACCTTTTATTTTAATTACCCCCACTTGCTTGGATAACATTCCGCCTCGCCAGTCGTGCCCCTCTGCCACGGAGAGTGCTCATTCGTGATTACCCCCTCTCAATGCAGCCCCGCATCCGGACTCTATCAAAGTTATTACTGGCTCTGCGTAAACAATACAACTGTCGCGTGCACCAGTCTGACAGTAATGGGATTATCTTAAACATATAAACTGGCGCGAGACAGCCATTCCGGCATGGAGGCCGCGGTCACAGATTTAGCCTATCTCTCTTTCCCTATGTGAAACATAGAACAACTGAAAACAGATCTGGTTTAGGCACAGCTTAAAACTATTCTGATTTAAGGGTACTAAGGCTGTTTAATCGTTCACTGGACTAATTTCCTTTGCTTTGGAAAGTGGAAAATCGTTCAATCTCATGTGGGCAAATGCACTTTGAATTATTTAATTCGCTTTCTATTAAAAGCAATGTGTTCTCACAAATAAGGGTGTTGATTGAATGCGATTAATACAGATGTTTGTGTAGCCTAATAACATATAGAAACGTTATAACGTCCCCAATTAAAAGTGTTACTCAGTCAAATTGATGTAGCGATAGAAACCTGGATTATCCATGCAAGATTTTTTGTATTATTATTTAGAATGTATTATTATTGTTATTATTATTGTTGTTGTTGTTATTGCTATTATTATTCATTCGCATTATTATTACCGCCAAGTGCTTTCCTTGGCACTGCCATTGTATTTTCCTCTCAAACGAATCTTGTGCACGAGCACCTTTGAGACACATTTGACTTTCTATGGTCCTGCAAGGGCTGGAGAAAGGCCTTGGCTGTCACTCAAAGCTACATGGCATGCCAATATCCACAAATAAGAGTTGTTTTGTTGTGAAGAACGAAAATAGGTCCTGATTCTGAAACGGGTACATTGGGATTACACCTGGATGTCATCAATGCCATATATTCTAAGGTGAAATCAAATGGTAATATAATAAAATGCACGCCTACCTGAACATGACCTTGTTTTTGGTCTTGTTTTGGAACCATAACTAGAAGATGACCCACCTATCAGGCTACTTGGTGGGAAGAGGCCTGGGCCGTATTCGGGGACATAGGATGGGTATGTGGCGATGGGGTGATGATGGTGTGCGGAGGATTGCGCTCCGATTGATGCCATGCTCCGGCTGTGAGACTCCAGTTTCATGCTTTCGGCCAGGGACACCTGGTACTTTATGCACTCTTTCTCCTCCTGTTGGCGACTGTTGCTGCTTGAGCCCGGAGTGGAGATGCCTGGGTCCGGGGACACGTCTTTCGGAGGAGTGGGGGGAAAGGTGAAGAGGTGCGGGCTGGAGTGGCCCCCGGACAGGGAGGAGGAGGACGCCGAAGGGTAGACAGAGAGACCTGCCGGGGAACCGTGGTGCAGTGAGCTCTTCTGGAAAGGACTCAGGTTCCATGGGGAAGTGCTGTGGTGCTGCATTGCTTTGCTTCCGTCCAGCCACGGCAGAGAGCCGTGCAGTAGAGAGGGGCGACACACCTGACTACCTGTAATAGAAAATAGGATGATAGAACGGTGTCAGTATTTTTCTCGGTGAAGAAAATTACAATAAGCCTACATTCAATTAGCCTACTCTCACGATTTGATCACTTTCCCTTATGATCATTTTGTTGACTTTAAACAATATCTAACATGTATGCTGGTTTAAGTTTGACATCGCCATGTAGGTCTAGGCCTGCTATGAAAATTACACAAATAATATCACTTCGTGACAAATTAAAGGTGCACCTCGGTCACTGTCAATTAAAAACATTTAGTCACACGTTCTATTGAAACAAAACATTATAAATATGACAAGGTCTTGTTTATATGAGTGAATTCAGATGTGCTTTACCAGTGGAGAAACTGAAACTACAATGACTTAGACTTTTGATTATTTCCATTAAGAAACCCGATCATGGAAAACATTTTTAAAAAGCATACGCTATTTTAGTAAAACCTCACTTGATTTAATCTTCGGGGACACAAGATTAAACTGCACACCAGGCCTACACACCTGACAACACATGCTCTGACCCAAATTGCCCCTCTTGACTCCAGCCTGCTTTATTTTTTTTGTCTAGCCGAAACCCAGGGCCTGAATGACTGTGTCAGAGCAGCAGTGTGAGTAGCACGCCAGTGTCAGTGCAGAGGGTTTGAACAGTGGTGTTTTAGCATAGGAAGCATCGCTACAGAAAACGGGTCATGATTCACTATTCCGTTCAGGAAGTCATGTCAATAAATTAAACCAATTGCTCTTCCGCAGTTATTTTCTCTCCAAGAATATCTATAATTAAATGATAACTCATAGTTTACCTGCCATGAAATGTACACGGTTGTGTGGTGAAGTATGATAGTCTGAAATGACCAAATATATCGCATGGGGCCTTTCCAAATTATCTCTGTAGGTCTACACATTCATTCGTTAGGTAACATATTTTAATGATATTAACCATGATACAAAAATGCATGTCATATTTGACAATAGTAACGTGTTGTTCATCTGTAATTCACGTTAATTGATTTAATTTAAACATTTGTCATTGATTTCAAATTGCTCGACTGATATTTACCACCTTCCCTTCTTACATCTGATTTCACTGTGCTAAAATAGCACTGAACATAGAAGTAAAACAATGAAACAGAGTGGTCTTACTCACTGTTATAACACAGACCTATACTCACAACGGGAAACATATGAAACCAAAGGTACACCACCAGAGAGGTAAGCCACACATAACAGAGGACTGAATGGTTTCACATGGCCCTCGCATTTTTTAATTAGCAGGATCCGCTGAGGCTTAAACCTATTAGACAAATACTTCGGTTCAGACATTTTAAAATGGACAACCATCTGAAGACGAATTAGTCTTATGTTAGCTCTATCTGAGTTAAATCTGACCACACCACATTGAAATAAGAGATCGATGTCTCTAATTCAATAGTAGCCTAAAACAATGCGCAATGAAGCAGTACTTACTATGTGGAGGAGGTGGATACCTCTGGACGGCTCTGACTGAGTTCCCATAGTATGGAGATACGTGGTTGCCCTGTGAGTCGATATTAAACAGTACATCCACATCGTCGGCGAGGGGATACTGCGAGGGGTCCATGTACGAGTGGCCGAGGCCCGGGTGGTGCGAGCCGGGATGCTGTTCGTTTAGCACCGATGGGTGGTGATGGCTCATCCATCGGGGTTGGTCCGCGGATACTTCCATAGCTTTTTAGCAAACGTTCATATACACCGGAGTGAAGCGATTCAAGTCAAGTAAGAAAAAATCTGTCCGAATTCCTGCTTTGTTTAATCCACAGTTTTCTTCGTTCACCTGGAGATGAAAAATAAAAATATATTTAAAAATGACGTTGTTCCCCCTATGCTGTTATTTTCAGTCTATTCAAATGTGATTATTTGGCAGGGATTCACATTAATGTGAATTTGCCCATGTAATAAATCAAATAAAATTGTTCAAAACATACATTCAAAAAATAATGTTTCACTTGAATGTTGTCATAAATAGGTCCAAGGTCGTATCCAGTCCCACTCAAAAGTTCCTCAACTTTTCCCTGACAAAGTTTCTATATTATAAAGCCGATTCAACAAGTTGCAGAGGTATATGTTTAGACGCAGCCTTGTTTGCAGTAGGTGGCTTAGTGCAAACTGACTAGCACCGAACTCACAGATCAAATCTCTGTTTGTGCGCAGCGGCAACCCTCTCCGCTTACTTCGCTTCCCTCTCTCTCTCTCTCGCTCTCTCTCTAGCTCTCTCACCCACTCTCTCTAGCTCTCTCTGAACTCTCTCCGTCCCAGTGTGTGTATGTCTCTCTCTCTCTCGCTCTCTCTCTGTTTTTTTTTTTTACAGTGAAGGCATTCTTTCAGGATGGCGCCAGGCAGCTCAATGCTTGCAGACAGCTGGGGCGCGACGCAACTTAAGGAGGGTCTGTCAGTGTCATCAGTGGGGGAGGGGCCTGCCCTGCTCGCCCTAATTGAATATTGTGGGCCAGGAGAGATGACCAAGAACTGCTGCACGGATTTTTCTTTCACAGACCCTGCAAGAGTCTCACCAATAGTAAGTACATTTAATTTCATATTCAGATTATTTTTCTTGAAAGCAAATACCGGTACACAAACGCCTTCATGCCCATTATTCACAATGCATTGTGCATTATAACTAAATTAAAACCCATAATAAAGTCCTTTTTTTATAACGACATATAGACTGTACTAAATATGTAAATATGAACATCTTAAATGCACATCTCATGAAGACAACATTAAAAACAACACATCTATTTAATTATATTATTTTCTATTCTAAAGTAGACTGCTTTTTAATGCAGTATCTGAATCAATGAATCCTGCTGGCCACAATAATATTTCCGGGCTTGTCATTAAAAATATATATAAATATAAAGAGACAGCAAGTGAAGCCTGTTGCTCAATGACGAGGGACCAGTGGCAACCTGGCAGGTTGTGGGACGCCCATTTCCTTAAAATTGTGACAGTGCGTCCTCTCGCGGTGACAGGCGCGTTATTATAATGGCAGGCTACGACTTAACTCCCCAAATTGGGCTGATTTCCTCGCTTCACAGAGCAGGGGCGGGCGAGGACGCCAGAGCGGCTGAACTGCAGTCTGAAAACACTCCACTGCATTACTGCCTGGCTCCTCAGTTGACTTTAACAGACTGAGCGAGAGAGAGTATTTTCCCAGTGTATTAGACCTCTAGTCTCTCCCCCAACACACAGATAGACAAGCAGCAAATGCCCTGACATGTCAGTATTAACTAAAAAAGACTGCATTAAATGTGACTGGATGCAGTCATTGGTTCTATAGTGTATGATCTTGAATTGACTAATTCAATAAATTCATACTGACACCATAGACCAGATCATCTAATTACTCCATATGCCAATGTCAGGTATGAATGTGGCAGTGTACTCTCGCCTTGTTCCACTTGATTGCACAGTAATAGGTGGGAGGGGTGGGCTGCCCCGTGGGGAGGTATTTTGTATCTAATTCCCAGTTTGGCTACCCCATACTCTCCGATTGGCAGCATGTCATTGTATAATAGGGGGCTGTTCTTTTAGGTGCTTCACAAAGTACTGACACAGGCAGCCTCTGCGACGCCACTGGACGTGACGTCATCTCCAGAGTAAACAGCCAGGAAATGAACCCTCTCAGCAAGCAGAGCAGAGCGCGCAGGCTGTTCTGGAGAGGAAATGCGCGCGCCCTTTTCCAGTGAGTAAAATTCTAATCATTTATAAGCACAATTCTGTAACCAGGTACGCTAGCCGTTAATTACGCATAAAAAAAAGAAATCGTATAGTGAGTTGTATGCACACAGACATTACAAGGGGAGAAAAAGAAGATTATATTAATAGCCTTGCATTGGCATAAAAATCGATACCATATCATTTTCCAAAGTGCACTATCACGAATGCAAACTGACACGAAGGGAATGATACATAAAAAATAAAAAAAATCAGGGTCTCCATGGGAGCATTTGATATTCAGAGCATGACCACAACAATAACTGCCACATCCATCTTATGCAATGAGGTAGGCCTATTTTACAGAATAGGATAGCTACATTTGTGATATTTGTAGATGGCCTTTTAGTCTTTTGGAGGTTGTGCATTTTACCACCGCCGTTCTCAGTCGGGTGCATGGAGTTAATGTGTGAGAAACAGAAATACTGCTGATTTGGCAAAGCACGCTTTTATCCCTCTCCAGGATACCCAGAGAACATGTCTCACTCAAGCGAACCTGAGACTGAACCTGGATGGAAACTGCTCTACCGCCTCACATCGAACAATCTCACAGCCATTGTCGAGCTGTCAACGGACTCGTGTAATTATCCTCTTGAAAAGTATCGCGCTCCATTATCCACCAAGTAGGCTATGCGTTATAGGTGCTCCGAGGCAACACATGACCGTAAATGTAAAAATCCTGATACTGTTTTTTTGTTTCTTGTCTGGATGCCTGGAAGCTTACAGAGTGGGACATCTCTCAAGACGTGATTTCCCAAGCTTCAGTGTCAAGAGGGAAAGAGAGTGGAATAAAAACTGGTCCCCTTTAAAAGTTGTCATTTGTAAATCCCCACCACTGTCACAGTAGTAGGGGGGGGGGGGGGGCTGTCTGTGTGTGAGTGTGCGTGCGTGCGTGTCTGTGTGTGCGTGATAAAATAACCAAAACAAACCAAATAAAAAGCAGATGTCTAGTCTACTACACGGCGTCTGATTCATAAATGTTGGTGGTAGTATGGTGGCTGGTAGTTTTGCCTGGTGGCGGGCACAGCAGAAGACTGGGGAGATCATTTGTGAGCGATTATGTCAGGGAACGCTGATTAAAATCAGAAGACATCACACATTTCACCGAGGGTGAGAATTTAAGACAGCGCCGGATTATTTCATTGTTAGAGTGAGATGAACTTTATAGATAGCACCTCTTTGTTTACTGTGTCCACATTTTGCCCCCCCCCCCCCCCCCCCCCCTAGGCTAACTGTAATTACGACAAATGTATTTCGCAAGGTTGTAATTATTAGGTGGTAGTTATAGTCTCATAATAATAATACATATTATTATAATAACAACAATAATAGTAGTAATAATAGTTATAATAATCATAACAACACTACTACTAGGCCTACACTACTACTGCTACTGCTACTACTTTTACTAATAATAATAATAATAATATGCATATTGATAATACCATATAGACTATTCAATTTATTACTATAAATTGTATCTATTACATTTTTTTTGATATATTTTTGTTTGATGATATATGTGTGTCCAACCATTGAAGCATCATTATAACAGGGAGATAAGCACATTCTAAAGCAAGCTTCCCTGACGCTCTTGCACTGTAACCCAGTTTTGGGGCAGATGAAAAACAGAGAAGGCCCAGAAATGAAATTTAATTAAAGTGCCGGCATCTGGCTTAGGAGACTTTTGATGGGTTTAGATTTTACAGTTTCATTCTAATGTTGCAGGTAAAGCTGTCCAAACAGCCGCGAGGCGCGGATCCAGGGTGAACCAGAGGACACCGCTTCGGGCAGCGGGCCTCGCCCGGCACTCTCTCTACCCGCTGGAGCTACTTCACTCCAGTCACCACTGGGATACATTATTATTATCTTGATGAAGACGGAGACATTTTTTTTTAAGCGAAGGAGAGAGAAACGCATTCGGACTTTCATGTGTGTGTTACAGGATAATTTAAATGTAATCAACGAACAGCTATTTATTATTATTACTATTAATAATGATAATAATAACAATGCTTTTCATATATGCTGAAATAGAAAAAAAAATTACACCGAAAACAGGCATTTTCAAATAATTCAAAACGATATCATGCATGACAAAATGTTAAACCTCGAGTTGGGGCGTGTGGCATATAGCCTATAAATATAGGCTACAGGTATAAGATGACTAATGCCACAATATTCTCTGATCTTTTCAAGAACAACGCTTCTTGTTGTACTCAATTAACTATGTGAACCAGTTCAGATTCTTAGAACCAAAACGAGGGCGTGAAATTATTCTCGGTGTGAATGAAACTTGAAAAATGAGGTGTATTTCTTAGAATGATTCAAATGAGAAAGGATTTTGGAACATTTTACCTCGAGTACAGATTATGTTTTCGGTAATGCTTTAGCTTCAGTAACAAGAAAAATATATGAAGATACTCTGTCAATTGAGTGAGAGAGATGCTTATCCGTGTGATCGCTGTTCACCTCCGCTCTCTTAACGGCGGCATCGCCAGGCCCACACCGTCTCCATTTGGATGCTACTGTTTTCGGTTACTCTGCTTTAAACAACATCAAATGTAGTGCTCTTATGGCGTATTTTACCAAATAAATCCATTGACAGTTGTTGAATTTGTTCACCCCTTTTTTACATAACAAAGTGTTATTGCTAATTAGCATACATATCAAACACGTCTAAATAAATCCGACAGGTAGCTAACATCATTTGAGAACTTCATAAACACACAAACAAAGAACTTCGACATATCAACATTTCAAGCCACACTCAGTGTGCTGTCCATCTCTGTCGTGGTCTGATTTGGAGATTGGAGGCAGATTGTATCCTTATTTAAAAGGTAACCCACCTCGTGATTATGTGAGTGGCCAGCCTCCCTATCTCCAAAACACAGCTGTTGGGGAAGCATTCAGCATAAATCAATAGAACGGCGTGCGATTTCCCAGCCCGTTCTGAGCTCTGTATGCAAATAACCGCTCGAGCTCTGCCCATGATAGCGCGACTGTGATGCCCTTAATTTCGTATCCTATTCATTCTATGTAACAGCTCATCTCCAAATCAAGCCATATCGACCACAGACGTGATGGAAAAGGGGGAATGCAGCCTCAGCAAATCCAACTCCTTTCTTTTATGACCCATTGGCGAGGTAAATCAGATCAATTTCATGGGTTAAGGGATTCTGCCTGTCACCAACTCAGGTGGTAATAGATCATTAAAATCCTTCATCTTCTGTATTTCGGGAGGCGCGAGGTAGGTAAAATACTCTCAGAATCTAGTGCGTTAACTGAAATAAATTCCAAAGCAATTTGGAAACGTGAAAAACGAAAAAAGGAACGATTTGTTAAAACGATTATTGAAGACCACCTAAAGCCTATTTACAGTATATATATTTTTATTTTCGAAAACTACTTTAGACTGAATATCCCCTAACCAAACGCCTGTCACAAACGCAGCCAAACACATATAGGCTACAGTAAAAACATAAGAGACAACAATGGCGTCGCGTGTGTCTTTTTAACCACTTTTCTGTTTGACAAGACATGCAGAAAAGCTCTACTACACATGTTGAGAAAACGGAGCTGTTTAACCGGACTCTGCAATTCACTAAACAAAAAGCATGTGTGCCTTTTTCCTAAAGATGCACTACAAAAACGCTATATTCGAAAATCGTTTTTAAAGTCATGGTACAAACTTGCTCATCAATTCATTTCTGGACATACGCCTGGCTGGACAGAAAACACCGAGGGAGGCTGGAAGGGACTAACTAGTATGTACCTTTAAGAGCTAGACTTTGTGTTCTTCGCTGAAGGACAGCCAGACAGACAGACTTGCTTTATAGAAATCTAAATATTTACTGACCTGTGGAATAGAGGTTCGCGGTCGTTTTTTTTCTGATCGGCTGCAGATGTGAGGAAAGAGTGACATGGAGATCGAAGCGCCGATGGCATTTAGAGAGAGCGAGATGCGTAGGGGAAAAAACCGAGGCGCGCGCGCCCTCAGCCCAGAGTCACTCACTCACTCACACACACACACACACACGCACATACACTCCTACAGGCCAACCAAAGCATCTGTACATTCAGATCAGAGCTCTTCCGGGTCGGTGGAGTCTAAGGAGGAAAAACATAGTTAGTCTAACCGATTGCCCATAGACCACTATTAGGACATTTTTCCACTTTATGAGTTCAGAGAGGTGGACTGCTGTTTATGGCGCATGTAGCTGTTGTAGTATTTGGTCGGCTCGTATTTTTAGCATCGGTAACACTGTCAAAGTAGCCTATAGCTTAGCCTTGTAGCTAACTAATCATGGGATGGTATAGTGGGCGTTTGAAATCACGGAGCACGGCATGCTTCTGTGTCTAGTATGTGTGAATTTCGAAAAATAAAAATCATATTTGATTGCAACTCCCAGTAATCAATATTTGCGTGTCATCGACCATTTCAATATGTGTATAGAGGTACTCAAGTACGCGCGTCCACACACATATATACACAAACACACTTCTGAATATTCTTTTGTTAGGATGACATAGGCTCAGTAAGCCTATATTTTACTATGGCATAGGCCTATACTACTATAGGCATCGTCACCAATGGATATTAGGATTATGGTATTCATGATGAAGCTAATGGACATTGTTTCTTTCAAAATATTCAGAAATAAAGTACCTTCATTAATCTATTAATTTCGATCTTCTAACACTGATATTTAACACATTTTAATTTTCTAAAATAAAGTTGCAGAAGTGCACATCCATAATATTTGTAGCCTACTGAATTTCCCCGTTAAATGTATCAAATGGTGTAAAAAAAAAAATGTCATTCAGGCCTACAGTACAGTATCTTAATAATATAATTTAAACTATTAATAAAAGGTCTACATATTTTTTGTGAAAACTAAAAAATGGCATAGGCTATTCACCAACAAACACCCACATATCTGCTTACACAGATACCATGTTTGAAATAGACACCAAATAAAACTGATCCATCTTCCGTCTACCTCCTCTAAAATAGAGAGAATGAAGAAAGAGAGAGAAAGTAAGAGAGAGCGAGAGCGAGAAAGAGAGAGAAAGAGAGAGAGCGCGAGACAATTCTGCTGATGCTGGAGGCTTGATATCTCACGTTGCGACTTGACTCTGAAGGAAAATGTAAACTGATCACACCAAAATCTATCTTTGGAGAAGAAATTCAATTAAGGTAATAAATTAAAGATAATTGGCACAAGCGTCGATGTATAAACTTACGGAAGCAACCAGCCAAAAATGTGTCTTCTAAAACAATGAATAATTCAATGTTTTCAGGGCAACAAGAGCTTTCATTTATAGAATTAGTATGTCAATATTTTAATAGAATTACAAAATAACACATCCAGATGTAAATTATTTAATATGCTTGCATTGAACGTAAATAAAGTGCTTATTAAAAAATAAATGGCTTCAAATTTCAATATAAAGGTGTTGGTAATTATGTTTCGATGATAAATGATGCCTTCGATATAGTAAAAACAAAGGTCAAATCGCTGTATATTCCGTAGATGATTATGACTTATTGTAAGTGCAATACAAATATTATTAACGTTTGAAGAAATAACATCTCTGAAGAATTAATTAGCTTCATTCATTGTAGGGATATAATTAAATGTGACAGGAAAAAAATGAATCCCCCTTTCTCCTATCAACCATTTGCAAACAGAACAGAAACATGTGACACGCAAAATAAATTAAGCCTTCTAAATTAAGTATCCATGATCATGTTTGTGGGGTGTTTCTCCTAAACGAAAAGAAAACCGATTTTCTGAGGCACACAGCTTCACGAGGCTCCATTTTGATTCTGGGGACATTGTTGGTCCAGTGATGTCTGTGAGCGCGAGCACGGCCAAGTCCAAAGTCACTCTCCTCTTCTCTCCCGCGTGCACTCTAGTAATGGCATGAAATCGGGTGATTAATGTTGAATTTGACGTGAGCTCCTGCGTGACAGCGTGTGCTGACAACAGCTGAGCGTAAACCTTCCGGTATAATGCAAGTAGGCTACACATTCGTGTTTTTGCGCATTGTTTATTTATTTATGCCCCTTTTTGGTATTTGTAACGATGAATCTTATCAGCAGATAGAATGAGGGATTATGATATCATGTTCATAACCCGATTAATGTTGGCAGCATAGAACAAGCTGGCCTGTTTAAACACTTGCAGCCTACATGTCGTCCAAGTTAATTGTTTGGATACCTTTTTAGCTAGATTTTCATTTGCGCGTTGCCACTGGAATGTATCATGCTTTTGCAATCAACTATTACATTTAGTGATTATATATGCACATATTGGTCTTATCTGCATTGGGCTACACATCGCATTGTTGTGTTATTGTCGTTGTTGAACCTACACATATTAGCATTTATGTATAGCCTACTAAACCCAGATAGGGCTAATGTCCATACCTGATCAGTTTAAATAGATACACTCAAAGCTATCCCAATTAAAGGAACCTTGTAACTTAAGGTTTCAGCCAACCATAGCCAATTGCTGCTTATGTGCAAATGTCAAGGGTGACCTTAATGTGAGACAAAACGCCTCCTAAATCCATAGGCCACGGTGTTTCATGCATTTCCTTATTTATTTTCTCCATGTGTTTTATTATTCTCCTCCTGTGCGCCTTCCAAACGTAAGCCAGTGTTGTTGTTTTTTTTTATATATATACGGCGGATTCTTCTTCCCTGCGATTTTATTTTAAAATATTAGGCCGAGGTGGGGAGAATTATAAACGACTCCTCTCTTATCTGCTCCCTTCACGTATCCAGGATCACAGAAGCTGATTAAGAAAGAAGTCACAGCCAACGCCGGATTCATAATGATTTGGAATAATGAATCCTTATCTCTCCTCTGCAGATTACCAGCCTTTCAGCTCGCCATGTTTTGTTACATTGGATAATTTATTGCATCTAATACATCACAATGAATCTGATGGGGGAAAGTGATGGCCAATGTTAGGAGAGGAGCTGCTTTTTTATCCCGGGGCAATGAAATGCCTTTACGATTTTTAATTGGTAAAATATAAGGGGGATCTGATAAAAAAAAAATAGAACTGCAGAGGTATAATCTTGCCTCCTAGTGTTCCAGCGCCACTCTGCAGCATAATTAGTGTGTCAATTTCAACCTGGAATTAACAGCATCGACCTGCCATCGCTGCTCTAGCCAGTGGAGCCAGCGAGATCCTAATTTTGCATGATTTATTTTTCACCAAGAAGAGATAATTAATCATAAACAGTGAAAACAGTGCAGTAAAGTGGAGATAACAAAATATTTGCATCTAAAAAGATTCGATGAAGCTAATTTGTTTTCACACAGCCCCCCGCCCTCTCTCTCACGAATCTCCCCCACAACCACCCCCCTCCCTCCACCTCTCCATCTAACCACCTCCGAGAGATTTTTAATTTTCTATGATTAATCCTAGGCGAAATATCATTCATCATTATAAGTTGGAAAACGGGGCATGTAGCAGGGTGTAAACATTGAATCTGTTGGGACTGTAATTGCTGGATGGGGATTATCTTGGGCACGGTGGTGTCATTGTTCTTGGGTAGTATGCCACCCTATTGAAATTATGACGGGGGGGGGGGGCATGGGCAAAGTTGGCTGTATAGTGTATAGGACTAGCTATAGTAGCTAGCAGCTAGCTATAGGAAGCAGACATTTAACTTGTGTTTTCTAATAAGAATATGATGGTAGCCTAATACGTAACTATAATAATGATAACTAGCAATTGACCGTGGTTTGGGTTATCTTTGTTGAATTCAAATAATAATAATAATAATAATGTGAAAGAAATTTGTTCTGTAGCCATTTGGCACTTTGCCCGCATCGGATATCTGGACGTGCATGTTTTAACGGGAACGCTCACTGCCTTGCCAGGATACATTTGCATCATATTTGCAGCTGTAATTAGCTGATGAGCATCTCTCTCTCTCTCTCTCTCTCTCTCTCTCTCTCTCTCACCCTCTCTCTCTCTCTCTCTCTCTCTCTCTCTCTGTTTCTCTGTCTCTCTCATTTAATTTATATTCTCATTACTCGTTTGTATTTTCCCGGGCCTCTGAATGTCTCTCTGATCCCTCATTTTCTAATGTCCTGGCAAAGCCCCCCAGATGTTTATCAGTCTTATATTCAGACAGGCCGCCATCTCAAACAAACCCACCCGCCATAGGGGATAGATGGGCAGCCTGACACTCAAGCAGACAGGCAGGCACCCGGGCCCTGGCTAATAACGCTACAGTAATCCTGCATGGATCTACCCAGGCCAAGTCGAAGGGCTGCAACGGTGAGGTGTTTGGGGACAAAGCGACCAAAATTAAGCGTATTATTGCATAGAACGCTATGGGAAATCACCTCACGCATTGTGTGAGAAAATTGTATTTTAAATGTTGTGTTTGTTTTGAAATAAGAAGGGTGTTGTGAATGAAAGAGATGAACAGAGATGAGAAAGAGGGAGGCGAGGTGGGTAGATAATATAGATGGGTGGATTAGTTAATGAGATTGAGGACAGGGGAGTTGGAGACAAACAGCCTGTTAGGAGGAATATTCCCGCGAGGGAACGAGCACAATGCAAAACGGCCCTTTATCTGCAGGGGAATGTACTCATCCTTTAATAAGGGCTCGTTTAAAAAAAGCCAGTCGCTTAACCTCCTCGCGCAAAATGGCTTTTCATTCTGAGCATCCTTCCCATCCCGACCCCCCACATTGACGCCCCCGGATCCTCCTGCTCGAATACAGAGAGCCACATATCTTGATGTAGATCACCTGTTTATTGTAACAATCAAAACAATGCGTTATAGGATTTCACTGGCCCCCAGTTCCTCTATGATATACCAATATTTATCCACAGTGTGATAAGGAAACGCAAGGATAGCAAGACAACCTCGGGATTCCTCCGCGTCAGGAGCCTTACGATTACACATATTTCCATCCCCTTTCCTATTTATTCTTCCGTTCTCCCTTTTTAAAAACTTCTCCTTTGCTTAATTGTGGGAGATTCGTTTAAGCGTTATTACGGGGCTACCTACGCCGCTTAGTCAATGGCTGTTTGTGTGGTTCTGAGGAGGCTGAAAGAGAAGGTAGAGGGAGAGAGAGGGAGAAAAAATAATGAATGAAAGACTGACTTTTCCCCCCTCACAATCCATGGAACAAATAGCTAACATTTAACGTTTACACCCTGCATGGCGACTCACTGGCGCTCCAGGGCCGAGCGATCCAGGCTAAAGTGTCCCGAAAGCCTTTGGAGGGTGTAAGTCCCCAGCTATCGGGTTCTCCAGATCCCCCGCGCGCACACGGCTTCGGTTTCAGGCCGGACTTGTCCGCGTTCTGCTTTGCTGCCGCGCGCCTTTAAATGACTGTCAAATAGGAAAATATCAAATAGCATGAGGTCAAGCCAATTTGGGAACGTTTTTTTTTCTTCAGCCCCCCCTCGCTCTGCTTATCACTCTGCCCTCATTCTTACTGGCTGGGTAATGTGTGCATGGCACGGTGGAATGCGGGTAGTCGAACAGTAGGCTTGGGAGGAGAGCATTCACTCAGCGTGCTAGACTCATAACCTTTCCATTTGTGAATATGAGCCATGCAGAAGAAGAACAAGCTGTTATGTCCCCCATTTCAGGTAAAGGTGAGCGGCATCATAAATATAACTACTCGCGATGTATCTGATATTCGATATATCGAAATGGAGAACCGGTATAAGAGCATTATATCTCTCATTATCTTAACTACTTAGGCTACACATTGAATTTGGAAATGTACACATGTGATTAGGATCTACATTGCTCTGTCCACAATAGCCTTCTGGAGAAGCACTGCATGACGCACTGGAATACAACATGATGAACAACCCCTTTAATCTAGAGAGAAATGTGTCTAATCTAAAATATGCATTGCACTTAATCTGGGTAATTGAATACATCCATCGCCTTAAATAATTAAAATATAAACTCGACCACCATTAAATGCTCTATGAAAATGGAATAGTTTTTAAACCTAAAGTTCCTCTTCTTTAGCCTATTGGTTTATTAAAGCACCAATTCATTATCAAGCTCCTAAAAATATAAAATGGTCGGTGGCACCTTTGCCTGTCTAAATATATGCTGCTTTTCATAACACAATTTTGTAATAGAAAAAAAGAGTGAGATTTGTGAGTTGGTTTTTGATTGACACTGTCCCCGGGATCATGTTTAATCCCTGCTTCACTCTAGCCTTTTCATAACTCATTTCTCTCCGCGAGATGGGGACTCAGATGGTTACCAGGGCGACGGCGATAGCGGCTAAGCCATTTCCATGTCTGTGAGGGAGGCCACTATTCCGCATGCATAGCCCATTTGCAACAGAGGTCGTCACAAAGTCATCCACAACCCTACGCACATTTATGATGACACTTTCTTCCCCCCACGTCTCCCTTTCTCTCTTCAGAGGGGAACCGGTGCACGCGCGCACCAACATCAGCATCTGATGAAGTCCCCGAGAAGGGTGAAGATGAACTGGCCTTTCTGATCAAAGCACCCTCTAATGCTCGAGGCTGGCCCCGCATAGGTAGGTGCCTTTATGCACCTACCTCCCCCTCCGCCCCCTCCCAATACCGCTACAGAGAGAAATTCCTTCACTTTCAATCAAAAATACTGCATAGAGTGTGCGCGCACACACACACCCGCAGTCGGTATTTTGACATTTTAAATCGACTTTCTACTTCCCCTCTGGAATTATGCACTCTGCAGGATTCTGGGGTTACTGCTGAAATATAATAAGCTATAGGCTCCAGCGAGTGCTGCGGTGTCATGCAGGAGAGCATGATAATGCGCGCTATCCGTCTCGCAGGGAAGTTTTTACGCATCGTGTAGCCTAATGTTGCAGGCGATGATTAAGTCGATGTATTTATTTATCGATGTAATCAGCAGACAGAAGTCCAATGGGAACCTCGCCAAGCTCCAATGCTCTTCTCTTCTCTTCTCTCTTCCCAATCAACTCATCATATCACCTGCCTGCTAGTTCACCTGGCCTTCCTCTTAGCTGACACCATCCTTGAATGGACATCCACGGATGTAGCCTTCCCCCAAAGTCTTATAAGAGAAAATGTAACAGTTTTATGTGATAGCATCACTTTTCTATGTCAAGTGCACGCTTTGGAGAAATCAGTGGCCAACCTGAAAAAGTTCAGATAACTCACATATGCATAAAGACCATTAACACCCAAAAGGGCATTTATGATCTGTTCAAATGAAGAAAACAAATGCTATTACAAACAATTAAGCTTTGAGCGAATAAACTACGAGGACATGTTCATATGCCCTTGGTTAAATAGTAATGGGTTAATAAAGTATCTCTCTCCTGCACATTCTCGAAGAACGTTTGCATGTCGCCTATGAGGGAGCTTATATTAAACCACACACATCCGGCAGGTTATATTAAACCACACACATCCGGCAGGTTATATTAAACCACACACATCCGGCAGGTTTTATTAAACCACACACATCCGGCAGGTTATATTAAACCACACACATCCGGCAGGTTTTATTAAACCACACACATCCGGCAGGTTATATTAAACCACACACATCCGGCAGGTTATATTAAACCACACACATCCGTCAGGTTTTATTGCATATGCAAACATTCCTTAACTAGAAAATATTGTAATTGCAGATGGTGCTTTAGGCTGGGTATAAAAAAAACGCGAAATAAATAAATGCATTTAAAATAGATATTCCAAATGCAACTGCCCCGGTTTCACATCACTTCTAATTGCTTTTGAAAGCCTGTCTTTAAAACAATTGGTAAAGTGGAAGTACACAGACGATACGCCAAAGTGTGGCTTACAGTACCACTCCACACTGCAGATAAAACACAAACTGACGGAATATTTTAAATAACTGTTGTTGAACAATTTTGTGGTGCACATTTTTGCGATCTCTAAAAATCAAAGAAGCTTTAGATAAGTGAAAAGCAGACCTACGTTGTTAGTGAATCAGCATGGACATTTTCAGACATAAAAATCAATCAATCAAATCTTCACATAGATCAGAGAGATTAAAGACAGATTCATCCCTGTTGGATGTAGTTTCTGTTTTTATTAGGCTATCCAATAGATCCAAACTACTTATTTCTTATTACAGTAGGGTAGTGTGCAAATATTGGATTCCTACAGGGGGCGTGTTGTTGTCTAAATATGCTACAGAATATTATACAGACGTGATGGAAATGGCATGTAAACTAATTAATCATATTTGTGAATGTGTCTGCGTATTAGCTTTGTGTAGAAAGGTTGAGCTACAACTACAACGGATAATGGCTACTGCTACTGAAATAGACCATTGTCCCTCTAAATAAAAGACCAATACTGTCTAATTTGAATTTAGGCACAGTAAAACAATCAAAAAGTCAAGAGTGCAGTAAGAGAATTAACGACATGTATCGACAAAACAAAGTCATATCCAGTTTATCCATCTCGCCCAAATAAAAGTATATCATTTCAATAAAAAGGCAATAAAATTATGTTCAAGTATTATATTTTAATTTACCTATGGGCTTTTTAAGTACAATAATTCTGTAAAGTATGTTACGTAGGCTTATTAGACATTTCAATCGGTTTCAGAAATGCCATGCCAGTTGTAGAGTAATAAGATTTCATAACTAGAAATATTCCGTGAGATTGAATTTAGGGCTATTTAAAACATCATTATACATTCAAAACGTCCTTCTGATATTTTCACAGAACAAACAGTATTTCATGATTCATGGGATAGGGCAAGACAGCCATAGCCTTTCAGTCACATTCTTCAAAACTCAAGGGGTATATTTCAGTGAATAAAAAAAATCAGAGGAATGAGAGAAGTATCAACTCAAAGAGAAGATATTCTATGATTGAATATTGACTGAAGAGGTCTACTCATTACCACATTGCTCTGCTCTTATCTTCTCTAATTTCAAGCTCAACTGCCTTGTTTTTCTTCCAATGAAAACAACAGGTGTTCGATAAAACAGAATATTACCTTTTTTTTGTCCGAGGCTGGGACAGGATGAGAAGTGAACTTTAAACCCGAGCCAGCATCATATAGCTCTGTAGTTAGAGTTGAGGATTAAGACTGCTAACCCAAACTGCTGCTGTCAACGTGGCCAGATATAAGACCTGAATGGCATACTGATCTGTTCTTTAAAATAAAGGCCTATAACCACAACCACAAGCACAATACGCTCTTACAGTATTCCGATTGCAATAATGACAGCAGAAGTCGTAGTAATAGTAAAAGTAGTGATAGTCACTACTTTTACTATTACTACGACTTCTGCTGTCATTATTGCAATCGGAATACTGTAAGAGCGTAGGTGAGAGGAGGGACAGGTAAAGTGCCTGTAAAAATGTACCCGATACATGAGAGAGACTACATCTAACACGATAACATTCTCTGTTGGTGCTTACCTCGTCCACTACCTCATCCTATG
Organism: Oncorhynchus mykiss; assembly: GCF_057628025.1. NCBI lineage: Eukaryota > Metazoa > Chordata > Actinopteri > Salmoniformes > Salmonidae > Oncorhynchus > Oncorhynchus mykiss. The sequence continues at coordinate 16,546,490 of NC_143042.1, forward strand.
ATTTCCACCAGCACAGCACTCACCACCACACCTTGCAATGAGGGAGACTAACACTTTTATGAGAGGGATGAAAGCCTGATATCTTAGTGAGAGGAGACCTGGGAACCAGAGAAAGTGAACAAGAGAGAGAGAGGGGACAGATTAAGACTGGAACAATGAAGATATACCACCCAAAACCTTATTCCTTCTCTTAACCAGAAATGTCAATTTTCTGTTCTAACTTTATGGTGTAGTTTCCACTCATATAAAATACCAGGAACAAACTGTGATACGAAAGCCTGATAAAGCGTTTCTGTAAATCTGCTAAAACACCATCATTGATGATGAGAAGCCCTGCAAGGGCCCTTGGTTCCGAGTGCCAGTGCTGTGCCCTAATCACCTACTGTACCCAACTCATGTGGAAAACATTTCTAATCACTCCTCTTACGTACAAGGCCAAACTGCTACCTTCTGTCTGGACCGGTCAAAGTGTTCCCTTTGAAATAACCAAACAAACATCAGAAAAATAAAAGGCAACAATTCTCCTTTGATTTATGTTATCCTACTGCAAAAATCTCACAGCTTTCAGGCCTGGTTTTGTCCGAATCTCTTTGTGCTTACGTAATAACCAGTAGAACAGAGGGGCATTAGAACCACATGTGAATGGGGTATGGATAGGGGTTACTATGGGGACATGATGTCATGCCATGGGGGGATGTTACTGTGCTAAAATCATGAATGGGGAACGACTGAACAACAATAAAGCACATACTGTGCATCAAAACAGCAACAAAAAGAACAGAAAGTCTGCCTGTCCTTTCTCAGGTGTAGAAGTAAGGCACCTTCCCCAAACTGATACCATTTCTCTTTTCAAAGTTGGATAAACAAGAAACCCTACAGACATCCACCACTTGAATGCCACTCAACCTACTTACCAGATGCAGATTCATTTAGATTTTAACCCCTGAATGCTTTACTGCATAATTTATAAGTAATGAAAATATAATAAGTGTTTCTGTCTAAAGTAGCAAATCACTCAGCACAGCCCAAGTGAAGATATGCTAAAAGGGTTTTCTGTGTGTCTCGGGTAGACTGGGAGATACAGAGCAGATGATGTTTTATTAGCTGTTCATGGAGACTTCATTGTGAGATGAACGTTAGCAATGTTCAATTGGCACAAGACGGAACAGATTTCATTGTGTTGAGAAATATCAATGCAACGACAGTGTCATTTCTACAGAGCAGAGTGGGTTGAGATGGGGGGTTGTGTGCTCGCATGTCTGGTGAGAGGAGAGGAGGGTCAGTCTGTTCTGGGTTTCAACACAGAATCTAAATAATAGTCAGGTTCTTATACATTTGAGTAAATATGTTTCAAATATGTTTTTACTATCTATTATTTATTACAATAAATAATACAAATAGGAAGAAAATAAATAAATATATATTTTATATATTTCTGTTTACCAGCTCAAAAACTTCACACACAGACACATGTGCACACGCTAAAATAGGAACCTATCAAAGATCTATAATAGGAACCTATCAAATATCTATAATAGGAACCTATCAAATATCTAAAATATGAACCTATCAAAATCTATAATAGGAACATATCAAAGATCTATAATAGGAACCTATCAAATATCTATAATAGGAACCTATCAAATATCTAAAATATGAACCTATCAAAATCTATAATAGGAACATATCAAAGATCTAAAATAAGAACCTATCAAATATCTAAAATATGAACCTATCAAAGATCTAAAATAGCAACATGTGAAAGGCACAAAGTAAACACACAAGCAAATGTAATATGACAAACATACAGGAATATAAGAAGAGCACAAGCAGGTGTGTGATGTGACATGTGTGTGGGTACAGGTGTTACAAGTGATACAGATGACAGAGGTGACACGTATAAGTGTGTGTGTGTGCGGGGAGGGGGACAGGTGTGTGTTATAGAGCATGTCTGGATAGCCTATCACAGTGTACTGTGAGGTCTGATAGCAGGACTGGTGGTGCGAGGGGTGCGAGGGGTGCGAGGGGTCCCATGGGCGCGGCTGGGACCGTCTGCTCCAGATTTGGATACAGCTATAGATCACCTACAAGATCAACCCCTCAAGCTTAGTGCTACATCACCCACAGTTGTTATGACACCACCATGACACAATGCCTTACAAACTTAAATACACTTGAAGTCGGAAGTTTGCATACACCTTAGCCAAATACATTTAAACTCTGTTTTTCACAATTCCTGACATATAATCCTAGTAAAAATCCTAGTCTTAGGTCAGTTAGGATCACACCTTCATTTTAAGAATGTGAAATGTCAGAATAATAGTAGATAGAATGATTTATTTCAGCTTTTATTTCTTTCATCACATTCCCAGTGGGTCAGAATTTTACATACACTCAATTAGTATTTGGTAGCATTGCCTTTAAATTGTTTAACTTGGGTCAAACGTTTCATGTAGCCTTCCACAAGCGTCCCACAATAAGTTGGGTGAATTTTGGCCCATTCCTCCTGACAGAGCAGGTGTAACTGAATCAGGTTTGTAGGCCTCCTTGCTTGCACACACTTTTTCATTTCTGCCTGCAAAGTTTCTATAGTATTGAGGTCATGGCTTTGTGATGGCCACTCCAATACCTTGACTTTGTTGTCCTTAAGCCATTTTGCCACAACTTTGGAAATATGCTTAGGGTCATTGTCCATTTGGAAGACCCATTTGCGACCAAGCTTTAACTTCCTGACTGATGTCTTGAGATGTTGCTTCAATAAATCCACATAATTGTCCTTCCTCATGACGTCATCTATTTTGTGAAGTGCACCAGTCCCTCCTGCAGCAAAGCACCCCCACAACATGATGCTGCCACCCCCGTGCTTCACGGTTGGGATGGTGTTCTTCGGCTTGCAAGACTCCCCCTCGTTCCTCCAAACATAACGATGGTCATTATGGCCAAACAGTTCTATTTTTGTTTCATCAGACCAGAGGACAGTTCTCCAAAAAGTATGATCTTTGTCCCCATGTGCAGTTGCAAACTGTAGTCTGGCTTTTTTTATGGAAGTTTTGGAGCACTGGCTTCTTCCTTGTTGAGCGGCCTTTCAGGTTATGTCGATATAGGACTCATTTTACTGTGGATATAGATACTTCTGTACCTGTTTTCTCCATCATCTTCACAAGGTCCTTTGCCGTTGTTCTGGGATTGATTTGCACTTTTCACACCAAAGTACGTTCATCTCTAGGAGACAGAACGCTTCTCCTTCCTGAGGGGTGTGAAGGCTGCGTGGTCCCATGGTGTTAATACTAGCATACTATTGTTTGTACAGATGAATGTGGTACCTTCAGGCGTTTGGAAATTGCTTCCAAGGATGAACAGGACTTGTGGAGGTCTACAATTTATTTTCTGAGGTCTTGGCTGATTTATTTAGATTTTCCCATGATGTCAAGCAAAGAGGCACAGAGTTTGAAGGTAGGCCTTGAAATACATCCACAGGTACATCTCCAATTGACTCAAATGATGTCAATTAGCCTATCAGAAGCTTCTAAAGCCATGACATCATTTTCTGGAATTTTCCAAGCTGTTTAAAGGCACAGTCAACTTAGTGTATGTAAACTTCTGAAACACTGGAATTGTGATACAGTGAATTATAAGTGAAATAATCTGTCTGTAAACAATTGTTGGAAAAATGATTTGTGTCATGCACAAAGTAGATGTTCTAACCAACTTACCAAAACTATAGTTTGTTAAGAAGAAATGTGTGGAGTGGTTGAAAAACAAGTTTTAATGATTCCAACCTAAGTGTATGTAGGCTTCCGAACTTCAACTGTATATGAGATCAAATTGACAACGGTTAAAATACATTTGGCACTTTTTCGTTAGCAATTTGTGAAAATAATTTTTTCTACAATTGCAGTGGATGTAACAAACGACGTCATGACATCATATGATTGTGGTAGTCAAAACTTAAGTCGGCTCTTGTATGTGCAGCATCCCCTGTGTGGTTGCCGAGTAACCACAGGTGATTGACAGGTCAGGTACAGTCGGAGCCCTTGTCCCAGAGATGTGATGGACAGCTGCCGTAGCCGTAGCACTGACTCCCGGTGACCCCTCAAGTGACGGGTTGGCTCAGATGACTGGTCGGCTCTTTTTATGTCTTATCTGAGCGACGTCGTCCTGCCAGACCACCTTTACCCCTCCCCCCTCCTCCCCCTCTTCCTCCCCCTCCTTTCCACCTCCCTCATGTCCTGTCAGCTTTCCAACAGGCGCTCCCAGATAACGGTCCGTCCAGCAAAGGGGGGCTGGGGGGTCGGCCTGTTCAGGAAGCAACTCAGTGACCCTTTGGGACCAGAGGTTAGAGGTTAGGCTGGGTGGCAGAGCAGGGCAGTCTGGGCCGGTGGAGGTGGTGGAGGACGTCAATAGAGGAGTTGTTCTGAAGTGTAAAAAAGGGAAAGGCTAGTCTCACTGGGGTCAGTAGCCTCATATTCACCATGACAGGGCCACACGCTGCCTCTCCTCCTACACCTCTTTTCTGTCCCTTCTTTCCTACAACCTTCTGTCTTTATCTCAATAATAGCTTGTCTTTCCGTATCTACTACCATCATCTAATGCTATCATGTACCAATATCATCTACTAACATCACCTACCACTATCACATACGACTGTCACCTACTACTATCATCTACTACTATCATCTACTACCATCATGTATTACAATCATCTACTACTATCACCTAATGCTATCAATTACCACTGTCATCACCTACTGTCATCTACTTCTATCACCTACTACTATTACCGACTACTATCATCTGCAACTATCACCTACTACTATCACCTACTTTTTTCAACTACTACTATCATCTACTACTATCACCAACTACTATCACCTACAACTATCGCCTACAACTATTGCCTACTACTGTCACCATCAACTGTCATCTACTACTGTCATCTACTACAATCACCTACTACTTTCATCTATTACTATCACAAACTACTATCACCTACAACTGTCATCTACTACTACCACCTACTACTATCATATACCATTATCACCTACTACAATCACCTACTATTTTCACCTACAACTATCACCTACTACTACCATCTACAACTATCACCTACTACTGACAGCTACAACTATCACCTACTACTGTCACCTATCACCTACTACAATCACCTACTACTTTCACCTACAACTATCACCTACTACTACCACCTATCACCTACTACAATCACCTACTACTTTCACCTACAACTATCACCTACTACTGTCACCTATCACCTACTACAATCACCTACTACTTTCACCTACAACTATCACCTACTATTGTCACCTATCACCTACTACTACCACCATATCACCTACTACAATCACCTACTACTTTCACCTACAACTATCACCTACTACTGTCACCTATCACCTACTACAATCACCTACTACTTTCACCTACAACTATCACCTACTACTGTCACCTATCACCTACTACAATCACCTACTACTTTCACCTACAACTATCACCTACTACTATCACCTACAACTATCACCTATTACTATCACCTACAACTATCAACTACTACTATCACCTACTACTATCATATACCATTATCACCTACTACAATCACCTACTATTTTCACCTACAACTATATCCTACTACTATCACCTACTACAATCACCTACTACTGACAGCTACAACTATCACCTACTACTGTCACCTGCTACTATCACCTACTACAATCACCTACTACTTTCACCTACAACTATCACCTACTACTATCACCTACAACTATCACCTACTACTGACAGCTACAACTATATCCTACTACTATCACCTGCTACTATCACCTACTACAATCACCTACTACTGACAAATACAACTATCACCTACTACTGTCACCTGCTACTATAACCTACTACAATCACCTACTACTATCGCCTACAACTATCAACTACTACTACCATATACTACTATCACCTACTACTGACAGCTACAACTATCACTTACTACAATCACCTACTACTTTCACCTACAACTATCACCTACAGCTATCACCTACAACTATCACCTACAACTATCACCTAGTACTGACAGCTACAACTATCACCTGCTACTATCACCTACTACAGACAGCTACAACTATCACCGACTACTATCACCTGCTACTATCACCTACTACAATCACCTACTACTATCCCCTACAACTATCAACTACTACTACCGTATACTGCTATCACCTACTACTGACAGCTACAACTATCACCTACTACTATCACCTACAACTGTAAACTCCTACTACCATATACTACTGTCACCTGCTACTATAACCTACTACAATCACCTACTACTATCGCCTACAACTATCAACTACTACTACCATATACTACTATCACCTACTACTGACAGCTACAACTATCACTTACTACTGTCACCTGCTACTGTCACCTGCTACTATAACCTACTACAATCACCTACTACTATCGCCTACAACTATCAACTACTACTACCATATACTACTATCACCTACTACTGACAGCTACAACTATCACTTACTACTGTCACCTGCTACTATCACCTACTACAATCACCTACTACTTTCACCTACAACTATCACCTACAGCTATCACCTACAACTATCACCTACAACTATCACCTAGTACTGACAGCTACAACTATCACCTGCTACTATCACCTACTACAGACAGCTACAACTATCACCGACTACTATCACCTGCTACTATCACCTACTACAATCACCTACTACTATCCCCTACAACTATCAACTACTACTACCGTATACTACTATCACCTACTACTGACAGCTACAACTATCACCTACTACTATCACCTACAACTGTCAACTCCTACTACCATATACTACTATCACCTGCTACTATCACCTACAACTATCAACTACTACTATCTCCACCCGGCACAGCCAGAAGAGGACTGGCCACCCCACATAGCCTGGTTCCTCTCTAGGTTTCTTCCTAGGTTTTGGCCTTTCTAGGGAGTTTTTCAAAGCCACCGTGCTTCTACACCTGCATTGCTTGCTGTTTGGGGCTTTAGGCTGGGTTTCTGTACAGCACTTTGAGATATCGGCTGATGTACGAAGGGCTATATAAATAAATTTGATTTGATTTGATACTACAATCACCTACTACTTTCACCTACAACTATCACCTTCTACTACCATCTACTACTATCACCTACTACTGACAGCTACAACTATCACCTACTACTATCACCTGCTACTTTCACCTACAACTATCACCTACAACTATCACCTACTACTATCACCTGCTACTATCACCTACTACAGACAGCTACAACTATCACCGACTACTATCACCTGCTACTATTACCTACTACTTTCACCTACAACTATCAATTACTGCTATCACTTACAACTATCAACTCCTACTACCATATACTACTATCACCTGCTACTATCACCTACAACTATCAACTACTACTATCACCTACTACAATCCCCTACTACTTTCACCTACAACTATCAACTACTACTACCCTCTACTACTATCACCTACTACAATCACCTACTACTTTCACCTACAACTATCACCTACTACTACCCTCTACTACTATCACCTACTACTATCACCTACTACTATCACCTACTACTATCACCTACTACTGACAGCTACAACTATCACCTACTACTACCACCTGCTACTTTCACCTACAACTATCACCTACAGCTATCACCTACTACTATCACCTACAACTCTCAACTACTACTATCACCTGCTACTATCACTTACTACTTTCACCTACAACTATCACCTACTACTATCATCTACAACTATCACCTGCTACTAATACCTACAACTATCAACTACTACTATCACCTGCTACTATCACCTACTACTAACACCTACTACTATCATCTATTACTATCACCTACAACTATCAACTACTATTATCACCTACTACAATCACCTACTACTTTCACCTACAACTATCACCTACTACTGTCACCTACTACTATCACCTACTACTGTCACCTACTACTATCACCTACTACTATCACCTACTACATTCACCTACAACTATCACCTACTACTATCACCTACTATCACCTACTAATATCACATAGTACTATCACTTACCACTGTCATCTACTACTGTCATCTACTACTATCACCTACTACTGTTACCTACTACTATCACCTACTACTATCACCTACTACTATCACCTTCTACAATCACCTACAACTATCGCCTACAACTCTCGTCTACTACTATCGCATACTGCTATCATCTACTTCTATCATCTACTACTATCATCTACTGCTGTCACCTTCTACTGTCATCTACGACTGCCATCTACTACTGTCATCTACTACTACCACCTACTACTATCATATACTACTAAAATCTACTATTTTCACCTACTTCTATCACCAACTGTTATCACCTACTACTATCACCTGCAACGATCGCTTACAACTATAACCTACTACTATCATATACTACTATAATCTACTATTTTCAACAACTTCTATCACCTACTATTATAACCTACTGCTATCACCTACAAGTATCTAATATATCTATCGCCAACTAATATCACCAACTGCTGTCATCTACTACTATCACCTACTACTATCATCTACTACTGTCACCCTCTATTGTCATCTGCTACTGCCATCTACTACTATAACCAACTACTATCACCTACAACTATCGCCTACAACTATTGCCTACTACTGTCACCATCAACTGTCATCTACTACTGTAATCTACTACAATCAACTACTACTTTCATCTATTACTATCACAAACTACTATCACCTACAACTGTCATCTACTACTACCACCTACTACTATCATATACCATTATCACCTACTCCAATCACCTACTATTTTCACCTACAACTATCACCTACTACTACCATCTACTACTATCACCTACTACTGACAGCTACAACTATCACCTACTACTGTCACCTATCACCTACTACAATCACCTACTACTTTCACCTACAACTATCACCTACTACTATCACCTACAACTATCACCTATTACTATCACCTACAACTATCAACTACTACTATCACCTGCTACTATCACTTACTACTTTCACCTACAACTATCACCTACTACTATCACCTACAACTATCACCTGCTACTAATACCTACAACTATCAACTACTACTATCACCTGCTACTATCACCTACTACTAACACCTACTACTATCACCTATTACTATCACCTACAACTATCAACTACTATTATCACCTACTACAATCACCTACTACTTTCACCTACAACTATCACCTACTACTGTCACCTACTACTATCACCTACTACTGTCACCTACTACTATCACCTACTACTATCACCTACTACATTCACCTACAACTATCACCTACTACTATCACCTACTATCACTTACCACTGTCATCTACTACTGTCATCTACTACTATCACCTACTACTGTTACCTACTACTATCACCTACTACTGTCACCTACTACTATCACCTACTACTATCACCTACTACATTCACCTACAACTATCACCTACTCATATCACCTACTATCACTTACCACTGTCATCTACTACTATCATCTACTACTATCAGCTACTTTTATCATCTAGTTCTCTCACCTACTACTACTACCTTCTACTATCACCTACAACTATCGCCTACAACTATCGTCTACTACTATCGCATACTGCTATCATCTACTTCTATCATCTACTACTATCATCTACAGCTGTCACCTTCTACTGTCATCTACGACTGCCATCTATTACTGTCATCTACTACTACCACCTACTACTATCATATACTACTAAAATCTACTATTTTCACCTACTTCTATCACCAACTGTTATCACCTACTACTATCACCTGCAACGATCGCTTACAACTATAACCTACTATTATCATATACTACTATAATCTACTATTTTCAACAACTTCTATCACCTACTATTATAACCTACTGCTATCACCTACAACTATCTAATATATCTATCGCCAACTAATATCACCAACTGCTGTCATCTACTACTATCACCTACTACTATCATCTACTATTATCACCTACTACTATCATCTACTACTGTCACCCTCTATTGTGTTCTGCTACTGCCATATACTACTGTCATCAACTACTATCACCTACTACTATAAAATACTACTATAATCTACCACTATCATATACTATTATCAACTACTACTTTCTCCTACTACTATCATCTACTACTATCACATACTACTATCACCTACTATTATCAAATACTATTATCACCTACTACTACCACCGGCTGTTTTCACCTACAACTTTCATCTATTACTATTACCTACTACTATCACCTACTACTATCATGGCATACTATCATCTACTACTATCAACTACTACTATCACCTACAACTATCACCTGCTACTATCACCTACAACTATCAACTACTACTATAACCTGCTACTATCACCTACTACTAACACCTACTACTATCATCTATTACTATCACCTACAACTATCAACTACTATTATGACCTACTACAATCACCTACTACTTTCACCTACAACTATCACCTACTACTACCATCTACTACTATCACCTACTACTGTCACCTACTACTATCACCTACTACTTTCACCTACAACTATCACCTACTACTATCATCTACTATCACCTACTAATATCACATAGTACTATCACTAACCACTGTCATCTACTACTGTAATCTACTACTATCACCTACTACTGTTACCTACTACTATCACCTACTGCTATCACCTACAACTATCGCCTACAACTCTCGTCTACTACTGTCGCATACTGCTATCATCTACTTCTATCATCTACTACTATCATCTATTGCTGTCACCTTCTACTGTCATCTACGACTGCCATCTACTACTGTCGTCTACTACTACCACCTACTACTATCATATACTACTAAATTCTACTATTTTCACCTACTTCTATCACCAACTGTTATCACCTACTACTATCACCTGCAACGATCGCTTACAACTATAACCTACTACTATCATATACTACTATAATCTACTATTTTCAACAACTTCTATCACCTACTATTATAACCTACTGCTATCACCTACAACTATCTAATATATCTATCGCCAACTAATATCACCAACTACTATCATCTACTACTGTCACCCTCTATTGTGATCTGCTACTGCCATCTACTACTGTCATCAACTACTATCACCTACTACTATCAAATACTACTATAATCTACCACTATCATATACTATTATCAACTACTACTTTCTCCAACTACTATCATCTACTACTATCACATACTACTATCACCTACTATTATCAAATACTATTATCACCTACTACTATCACCGGCTGTTTTCACCTACAACTTTCATCTATTCCTATTTCCTACTACTATCACCTACTACTATCATGTCATACTATAATCTACTACTATCAACTACTACTGACAGCTACAACTATCACCTCCTACTATCATCAACTATTATATCCTACTACTATCAACAACTACTTTCACCTACAACTATCATCTACTACTGTCACCTACAACTATTACCTACTACTACCGACTACTATCTCCTACTGCTATCATGTATCATCTACTACTGTCATCTACTACTATCAGCTAAAACTATCACCTACATCTATCAACTACTACTATCACCTAATACCATCACCTACTACTGACACCTACAACTATTATCAAATACTGTCATCTACTACTGTCCTCTACGATTATCATCTAATACTATCACATACTTCTATCACCTACAAAAATCATCTACTACTATCATCTACAACTATCACCTACTACTTTCACCGACAAATATCACCTACTACTATCACCTACAACTATCAACTCCTACTACCATATACTACTACTCTCACATTCTTCAATCACCTACTACTACCACCTACGTCTATCACTTACCAATGTCATCAACTACTGTCATCAACTACTATCACCTACTACTGACAGCTACAACTATCACCTGCTACTATCACCTGCTACTATCACCTACTACTCTCATCTACTTATTTAACCTACTACTATCAAAAACTACCGTCATCTAATACTATCATCTTCTACTATCATCTACTACTATCATCTGCTACTATCACCTACTACTAACACCTACTACTATCACCTACAACTATCACCTGCTACAATCACCTACAACTATCAACTACTACTATCACCTTCTACAATCACCTACTACTTTCACCTACAACTATTACCTACTACTACCATCTACTACTTTCACCTACTACTGACAACTACAACTATCACCTACTTCTGTCACCTGCTACTATCACCTACTACAATCACCTACTACTGACAGCTACAACTATCACCGCCTACTATAACCTGCTACTATCACCTACTACAATCCCCTAGTTCTATCGCCTACAACTATCAACTACTACTACCATATACTACTATCACCTTCTACAATCACCTACTACTTTCACCTACAACTATTACCTACTACTACCATCTACTACTATCACCTACTACTATCACCTGCTACTATCACCTACTACTTTCACCTACAACTATCACCTGCTACTATCACCTGCTACTATCACCTACTACTCTCATCTACTCATTTAACCTACTACTATCAAAATCTACCGTCATCTAATACTATCATCTTCTACTATCATCTACTACTATCATCTGCTACTATCACCTACTACTAACACCTACTACTATCACCTACAACTATCACCTGCTACAATCACCTACAACTATCAACTACTACTATCACCTTCTACAATCACCTACTACTTTCACCTACAACTATTACCTACTACTACCATCTACTACTATCACCTACTACTGACAACTACAACTATCACCTACTTCTGTCACCTGCTACTATCACCTACTACAATCACCTACTACTGACAGCTACAACTATCACCGCCTACTATAACCTGCTACTATCACCTACTACAATCCCCTAGTACTATCGCCTACAACTATCAACTACTACTACCATATACTACTATCACCTTCTACAATCACCTACTACTTTCACCTACAACTATTACCTACTACTACCATCTACTACTATCACCTACTACTATCACCTGCTACTATCACCTACTACTTTCACCTACAACTATCACCTACTACTATGACCTACAACTATCAACTCCTACTACCATATACTACTATCACCTGCTACTATCACCTCCAACTATCAACTACTACTATCACCTACTACAATCCCGTACTACTTTCACCTACAACTATCACCTACTACTACCATCTACTACTATCACCTACTACTGACAGCTACAACAATCACCTACTACTATCACCTACAACTATCAACTCCTACTATCAACTACTACTTTCACCTTCAACTATTAACTACTATTATCACCTACTACAATCACCTACTACTTTCACCTACAACTATCACCTACTACTACCATCTCCCACTATCACCTACTACTGTCACCTACTACTATCACCTACTACTATCAAATACTACTATAATCTACCACTATCATATACTATTATCACCTACTACTATCACCGGCTGTTTTCACCTACAACTTTCATCTATTACTATTACCTATTACTATCACCTACTACTATCATGTCATACTATCATCTACTACTATCAACTACTACTGACAGCTACAACTATCACCTTCTACTATCAACTATTATATCCTACTACTATCAACAACTACTTTCACCTACAACTATCATCTACTACTGTCACCTACAACTATTACCTACTACTACCGACTACTATCTCCTACTGCTATCATGTATCATCTACTACTGTCATCTACTACTATCAGCTAAAACTATCACCTACATCTATCAACTACTACTATCACCTAATACCATCACCTACTACTGACACCTACAACTATTATCAAATACTGTCATCTACTACTGTCCTCTACGATTATCATCTACTACTATCACCTACTTCTATCACCTACAAAAATCATCTACTACTATCACCTACTGCTATCATCTACTGCCTTCATCTACTACTATCATCTGCAACTGTCTTCTACTACTATAACCTACTACTATCATCTACTACTATGACCTACTACTATCACCTACTACTCTCACATTCTTCAATCACCTTCTAATATCACCTACTACTACCACCTACGTCTATCACTTACCACTGTCATTAACTACTGTCATTTACTTCTATCATCTACTACTGACAGCTACAACTATCACCTACTACTATCATCTAATACTATCACCTACTACGATCACCTACTACTGTCACCTACAACTATCACCTGCTACTATCACCTGCTACTATCACCTACTACTCTCATCTACTTATTTAACCTACTATTATCAAAAACTACCGTCATCTACTACTATCATCTTCTACTATCATCTACTACTATCATCTGCTACTATCACCTACTACTAACACCTACTACTATCACCTACAACTATCATCTGCTACTATCACCTTCTACTAACACCTACTACTATTACCTACAACTATCGCCTACATCTATCTCCTACTACTTTCGCCTACTGCTTTCGTCTTCTGCTATCATCCACTACTATCACCTACTACTATCATCTACTACTTTCAACAACTACATTCAGCTACTACTATCATATACTATCATATACTATTATCACCTTCCATTTTCACATAAACTGTCATCTTTTACCATCACCTACTACTGTCACCTACAACTGTCACCTACTACTGTCACCTGCTACTATCACCTACTGCTATCACTTACTACTATCATCTGCTATTATACCCTGCTACTATCACCTACTACTATTACCTACTACTATCATCTACTACTATCACCTACTACTATTACCTACTACTATCATCTACTACTTCCACGGACTACTATCACCTACTACTATCAAATACTATTTCACCTACAAATATCATCTACTACTATCATCTACAACTACCACCAACTTCTATCATCTACTACTCTCATCTACTACTATCACCTACTACTATCACCTTCTACTTTTACATACTACTATTATCTACTACTATCACCTACTACTATCATTGTCTACTATCACCTACTACTATCACCTTCTACTTTTATCTACAACTATCATCTACTACTATAACCTACTCCTCTCGCCTACTGCTATCATTGTCACGCCCTGACCTGAGTATTCTTTATTTTCTTTATATATTTTGGTTAGGTTAGGGTGTGACATGGGTGATGTATGTGTTTTGTACTGTCTAGGTTTATGGGGTTGTTTACCATCTAGGTGTTTATGTATGTCTATGGTTGCCTAGATTGGTCCTCAATTAGAGGCAGCCTCCTTATACTGTCATCAACTACTATCATCTACTACTATCATCTACTACAATCACATACTCCTATCACCTACAACTGTCATGTCATTCTATCGTCTACAACTGACAGCTACCACTATCACCTACTACTATCATCAACAATAATATCCTACTACTATCAACAACTACTTTCACCAACTATCACCTACTACTGTCACCTACAACTATCACCTACTACTATCATCAACTATTATATCCTACTACTGTCATCTACTACTATCACCTACTACTATCAGCTACTACTATCACCTAATACCATCACCTACTGCTGTCACCTAAAACTATCAACTACTACTATCACCAACTATTATCATCTACTACTATTATCAAATACTGTCATCTACTACTGTCCTCCACTATTATCATCTACTACTATCACCAACTACTATCATCTACTACTATCACCTACTACTAACACCTACTACTATCACCAACTACTATCATCTACTACTATCACCTACTACTAACACCTACTACTATTACCTACAACCATCGCCTACAACTATCTCCTACTACTATCGCCTACTGCTTTCGTCTTCTGCTATCATCTACTACTATCACCTACTACTCTCATCTACTTATTTCAACAACTACATTAATCTACTACTATCATATACTATTATCACCTACTGCTATCACCTTCCATTTTCACATAAACGATCATCTTTTACCACCTACTACTTTCAACTACTACTATAATTTAATACTTTCACCTACTACTGTCACGTGTTACTATCACCTACTGCTATCACCCACTACTATCATCTGCTATTATGACCTGCTACTATCACCAACTTCTATCATCTATTACACACATCTACTACTATCACCTACTACTATCACCTTCTACTTTTACCTACAACTATCATCTACTACAATAACCTACTCCTCTCACCTACTACTGTCATCTACTACTATCATCTACTACTATCACCTACCACTATCACCTACAACTATAATTTACTACTGTCAGCTACTTCTATCATCTACTACTCTCACCTACTACTATCACCTACAACTATCATCAGCTACAATCACCTATTACTAACACCTACTACTATCACCTACAACTATTGCCTACAATTTTCGCCTCCTGATATCATCTACACCAAACACACTACTATCACCTACGACTTTCATCTACTACTATCAACCACTATGTTCACCTTCTATTATCATATAGTATTATCACCTACTACCAACACCTACCATTTTCACGTACAACTATCACCTACTACTCTCATCTATTATCACCTACTAATATCATGTAGTACAATCACTTATCACTGTCATCTACTACTGTCATCTACTACTATCACCTACCACTATCACCTACTACTTTCATCTACAAATAATATCTACTACAATCACCTACTACTGTTACCTACTACTATCATCTACTACTATCAGCCACTTCTATCATCTACTTCTCTCACCTACAACTATCATCTGCTACTGTCACCTACTACTATCACCTACTACTATCATCTATTACTATCACCTACTACTATCACCTACTACTATCATATATTTCTATCACCAACTTCTACCACCTACTACTATCAACTACTACTTTCACCTACCATTTTCACGTACAACTATCACCTTCTACCATCACCTACTACTATTATCTACTACTATCTTCTATTTCTATCACCTACTACTATCACCTACTACTATCACCTACAACTATAATCTGCTTCTATCACCTGCTACGGTCACCTACTACTATCATGTACTACTATCACCTTCTACTATCATCTACTACTATCATCTACTACTTTTACCAACTACTATCACCTACTACTATCATCTGCTACTATCATCTACTTCTATCACCTACTACTATCACCTACTACTATCACCTGCTACAATCACCTACAACTTTCATCTACTACTATCACCTACTACTATCACCTACATCTATCACCTACTACTATCATCTACTACTATCACCTACTACTATCACCTACATCTATCACCTTCTACTATCTACTACTATCACATACTAATATCACATAGTACTATCACTTACCACTGTCATCTACTACTGTAATCTACTACAATCACCTACTACTGTTACCTACTACTATCATCTACTACTATCAGCTACTTCTATCATCTACTTCTCTCACCTACAACTATCATCTGCTACTGTCACCTACTACTATCACCTACTACTATCATCTATTACTATCACCTACTACTATCACCTACTACTATCATATATTTCTATCACCAACTTCTACCACCTACTACTATCAACTACTACTTTCACCTACCATTTTCACGTACAACTATCACCTTCTACTATCACCTACTACTATCATCTACTACTATCTTCTATTTCTATCACCTACTACTATCACCTACTACTATCACCTACAACTATAATCTGCTTCTATCACCTGCTACGGTCACCTACTACTATCATGTACTACTATCACCTACTACTATCATTACTACTTTTACCAACTACTATCACCTAGGACTATCATCTACTACTGTCGTCTACTTCTCTCATCTACTTCTATCATCTGCTACTATCAACTACTTCTATCACCTACTACTATCACATACTACTATCGCCTACAACTATAATCTGCTTCCATTACCTGCTACAATCACCTACAACTTTCATCTACTGCTATCACCTACATCTATCACCTACTACTTTCACCAACATCTATCACCTACTACTATCACCTACAACTGTCAACCTCAACTATCATCTGCTTCTATCACCTGCTACAATCACCTACTACTATCATCTACTAATATCACATTCTACTATCATCTACTACTATCATCTACTACTTTTACCAACTACTATCACCTACTACTATCATCTGATACTATCATCTACTTCTATCACCTACTACTATCACCTACTACTATCACCTGCTACAATCACCTACAACTTTCATCTACTACTATCACCTACTACTATCACCTACATCTATCACCTACTACTATCATCTACTACTATCACCTACTACTATCACCTACATCTACCACCTTCTACTATCTACTACTATCACATACATCTATCACCTACTACTCTCACCTACATCTATCAGCTACTTCTATCACCTACTACTGTCATCTACTGCTATCACCTACAACTTTCATCTACTACTATCACCTACTACTATCACCTACATCTATCACCTACTACTATCATCTACTACTATCACCTACTACTATCACCTACATCTATCACCTTCTACTATCTACTACTATCACATACATCTATCACCTACTACTCTCACCTACATCTATCACCTACTACTATAATCTATTACTAGCATCTACTACTATCACCTACTACTATCATCTACCACTATCATCTACTACTATCACCTACTACTGTCATCTACTGCTATCACCTACATCTATCACCTACTATGATCATCTACTACTAGCATCTACTACTATCACCTACATCTAACACCTACTACTATCATCTACCACTATCATCTACTACTATCACCTACTACTATCATCTACTACTATCACCTACATCTATCATCTACTACTATCACCTACTATGATCATCTACTACTAGCATCTACTACTATCACCTACATCTAACACCTACTACTATCATCTACCACTATCATCTACTACTATCACCTACTACTATCATCTACTACTATCACCTACATCTATCATCTACTACTATCACCTGCCTCTGTCATCTACTACTATTACCTACTACTATCATCTACTACTATCATCTACTACTATCATCTACTACACTCTCTACTGTTAACCCCCCCCCCCCCCCCCCCATTTTTCTCTAATCAATTCATCATTAAGCATTAAATATATTGTATTGTGCTCATGCCAGTCTGAACCCCCTGCACCTGAATGCCAGTCTGAACCCCCTGCACCAGAACACACACTGTTCACTTACACACACATATTCTACACACACACATGCACAGACATGCATAATTCACACACACACTGTAACTCAAAGGCACAGGTGATTATGTTCTGCATGAGCGCATTCAACAGGTGTCTGAATAAGGTGAATGAAGATAGGATTCTGTGAATAAGAGAGTAGAGGAGAGAGACGGAGGCAGTAATGGACAGAAGAAAAGACAGGAGAAGAGAGAGGTGCAGTGTTGTGTCAATTAGTGGTTTTGAGGGGCAGGATACAGCACTGAGAGAATCAAACACTTCCTGACATTAAAGAGAAAGAAACAAGGAGACTTCCTCCCTCATATGCAGGTGGACTGATCAGGGAGGAACAAAAGACCAGGGAGACTAAACATGGAGCTCAAGAAAGTCCAAGGTTGAGTGTTTGTGTGTGTGTGTGTGGCTCCTCACCCTCTCCAGAGGGGGTAACACACACCACTGCTGTGTGGCGGGGGGTGAGAGGCTCAGTGGCGCTACCATGGTGCCCAGGCTGACTCCGGTCAGGAGGTTAAGTGCTGGAGTCACACACACACACGCACACACACACACACACACACACACACACACACACACACACAAACGTGTACACATTAAACACTGGAACCATTGACGGGAGTCTACAGACAAGGGGCCACCAAAGTGAGTCCCCTGACACACACACACATGCACACACACATGAATGCATTCGCTCAGTCAATC
The DNA here is from genome assembly GCF_057628025.1 of Oncorhynchus mykiss. Classification (NCBI taxonomy): domain Eukaryota; kingdom Metazoa; phylum Chordata; class Actinopteri; order Salmoniformes; family Salmonidae; genus Oncorhynchus; species Oncorhynchus mykiss. Next base: position 16,566,472 of record NC_143042.1, read on the forward strand.
GCTCACTCACTCAATCAAGCATGCACACACACACACAAACACACACACACACACACACAAACACACACACACACTGTCAACAGGAGCTCAAAGTGGAGCGCGGTACCCCAGAGTCTGACCACACAGGGCGGTGGGATTACCATAGCACCCTGAAATACACACACCAGGTAGCCCAGAGAGTGTCTGTGTGTGTCACACTCAATTTGTCTTGGCCCTCAGGGGGATTCACTATGTGAGAGACAGAAAGACGTAATTTCATATACTGAGATCCAGACATACACATATCTCAAAATGGCTATGCATATACTACTATACGCTGTAAAAATACATCCTGGATTTGTTTTACAGTGTACACTTACACCTACACTACTCCATTTCTGGGCTGTAGTAGAGAGCTGGGCTGTAGTATTGCATAGAGCTATAGTACTGTAGAATAGAGCGGGGCTATAATATACTGTAGCTGGGCTGTAGTATTGTAATACTGTGTCTGGGCTGTAGTATAAAGCTGTAGTATTGTAGTACTGTATCTGGTCTGTAGTAGAGATGGGCAGGGTTGTTGTATAAAGCTGTAGTATTGTAGTACTGTAATAGAGATGGGCAAGGCTGTAGTATAAAGCTGTATTATTGTGGTACTGTATCTAGTCTGTAGTGTAGGTGGGCTGAGCTGTAGTATAAAGCTGTAGTATTGTAGTACTGTATCTGGTCTGTAGTAGAGCTGGGCAGGGCTGTAGTATAAAGCTGTAGTATTGTGGTACTGTATCTGGTCTGTAGTAGAGATGGGCAAGGCTGTAGTATAAAGCTGTAGTATTGTAGTACTGTATCTGGTCTGTAGTAGAGATGGGCAGGGTTGTTGTATAAAGCTGTAGTATTGTAGTACTGTAATAGAGATGGGCAAGGCTGTAGTATAAAGCTGTATTATTGTGGTACTGTATCTAGTCTGTAGTGTAGGTGGGCTGAGCTGTAGTATAAAGCTGTAGTATTGTAGTACTGTATCTGGTCTGTAGTAGAGCTGGGCAGGGCTGTAGTATAAAGCTGTAGTATTGTGGTACTGTATCTGGTCTGTAGTAGAGATGGGCAAGGCTGTAGTATAAAGCTGTAGTATTGTAGTACTGTAGTAGAGCCAGGCAGGGCTGTAATATAAAGCTGTAGTATTGTGGTACTGTACCTGGTCTGTAGCAGAGATGGGCAGGGCTGTAGTATAAAGCTGTAGTATTGTGGTACTATATCTGGTCTGTAGTAGAGCCAGGCAGGGCTGTAATATAAAGCTGTAGTATTGTGGTACTGTGTCTGGTCTGTAGTAGAGATGGACAGGGTTGAGGTATAACGCTGTAGTATTGTGGTACTGTATCTGGTCTGTAGCAGAGATAGCCAGGGTTGAGGTATAACGCTGTAGTATTGTAGTACTGTATCTGGTCTGTAGTAGAGCCAGGCAGGGCTGTAATATAAAGCTGTAGTATTGTGGTACTGTATCTGGTCTGTAGCAGAGATGGCCAGGGTTGAGGTATAACGCTGTATTATTGTAGTACTGTATCTGGTCTGTAGTAGAGCCAGGCAGGGCTGTAATATAAAGCTGTAGTATTGTAGTACTGTAGCATCTGTCTTTGTGTCTTTGTGTCTGGGGTAAACCCCTGCTACTGCAGAGCCTTTGTTTCTCAGTGATCGGCTCTAATGCTGCAGCACTAATTGTTTAACACAGAAACACGTCTTTTCTCCCTTGAATGTTTTTGTTTTTATTGTCGCCGATGCATTTATTACAAAACCTTTGTGGATTTGTACTCTCCTTCTTCACCCCGCTTTCCCTCGCTCTCTCTTTCTCTTTCTTTTCCTCATACTCCCTCCCTCCCTCTCCAAACTGCTCACTCCCAAAAAATGGAAGTGTGATCATCAGCAGAAAAAGGGATGTCTGGCAAGTTGCATCATTTAGAGAAACAAACCGTGTGAAACCGCGTTAGCCAGAGCATTAGCATACACAGTATACAGACAAACACAAAAAAAGAGGTGAACGTTACTCTCTTCTACCCGTGACGGAGGCTTCTAGAAGAAATAGCTCTGTGGGTAAACATGTGATCCAAACAGATCCAAACAAAAGGGATGAGCAATGGAGCCGTGTGAATTTGATCGTGTGTCTGTGTTATGAGTGTGAGTGATGTGTGATGTGTGTGTATGTGTGAACAATATGTGTGCTGCAGAGTTCCAAGTGAACCATAGGATCAGGAAAAGAGGACGCCAGGCACCAGTGTTATCATTTGCATCATTATAGCAAGCTGGTATGAATAGTTCAGTGTTGATAAGCTATTTCAGAGGCTTTAATGTCCATGGAAGTTGCTAAGCTTCACGAAATGTGTTTGTTTGTGCTTGCGTGTATTGTTCTGAGTTTTTCATCATACTTGACAAAAAAGTTAGCTATATGCTGAACTTAATTGAGACAAATTGAGTACATTACCTTGGCATATACTTTAGGTGTGTGTGAGGTAGGTCTTTACAGTATGAGAGAGACGGAGAGAGTGAGAGGGAAAGAGAGTGAGAGAGAGTAGAGAGTGAAAGAGAGAGAGAGAGAGAGAGAGAGAGAGAGAGAGAGAGAAAGAAAGAGTGGACTCTGAGATTGGCCTCATGGAGGATTCTTCACTGCTCCATCTCTGCCCCCCCCCCCCCCCCCCCCCCCCCCCCTTATCTCCCCCCGCACCTCACCTCCCCAGGAGGGTACAGCGGCCCTGTACGTCCCAGATAAGACCTACTCAGAAGGGGGAGGTATGGGGGTGAGTGGGGTGGGGGGTGGGTGAGGGGTCACCACAATGGCTCGCTCACCGATAGCGCTATCAGCTTATGCTAATCACCCTGCTAAGTGTTTCAGGACGAGGGAAGCAGACGGGGCGTCATCCTAAAACACACGCCTCCTACTTAACCTGCACCGTATCGCGATGAGCCCCACTCATTCAAACAGGCCAACTCTTTATTTAAAAGAGACGACGCGAACGAGGGAACTAGACACAGAGAGATAGAGAAAGAGAGGGCCCCCAAATTGATTAATCGTGTCACAAATTGATGTTAAGCGCAAGTCGCAGATCTAGCCTCCTTTTGACCAAAATTACTTTTTTAAACAGTATTGTTCTGTCATAATGGGGAGGATAGGAGGGGTTTCAGAGGAGATTTGGATGTCTGGCGTGAATACTGAAGGAGTGTAATGGAATGTTAGGATCCATTGTTACCTTGGCTTTCTGCACACGACAGGTCGACGATGAAGAAGTCTTTAGGCCAAGCTCCCCAGACTGGATTCTAAAGATGAAAACTACCAGGACTTGACTTCTAAATGCATTAGAGGGAGAGGGAGATTGAGATAAAAGTCAAAGAATGCTAAGTGACAAATGTAGCTTATACTCTATCAGGAAATATTGCAAGTGTGTATCTCGCCCCCTCTCATCCTCTCGCTACCTCACCCTCTCTTCCTCTGCATTTCTCTCCGTTACTGTTGTCTCCTTCTTCCTCCTTTTGATCACTCCTCCTTATCCCTACTCCTCTTTCTCCACCCCTTTCTTCCCTTTCAGTCCCCCCCCCCTCCTTCTATCTCTCACTCTTCCTCACACCTTTTTCAAATTCATCCCTCTGTCCCCTCATCCTCCTCTTTCTCCTCTGTGTACGACTGACCCTGGTCCTTCAGATGAGGTCACTCTCTCCCTCTCTCATACCTACTATCACTGACTCTCATACTCTCCTCCCTCCATCCCTCCATCCCTCTCATACTCTCCTATTTAGATGGAGGGGGCTTTGGTGAACCCTGGGGAGCAGAGGTGAAGTCCTCAGATATTAGTCCCCATTGTGGCCCGACTGGAAATGCATTGTGGGTGGATTTGTCCAGTTTTATGTAAAAGCAATACTCTTTTCACCTGAACTAATACAAGCTGTGGCTTAAGCCCCTTACTGCCATGTGCTGCATTTCTACCCTAATCTCTCTGGCTTCAGCTCCGTCCCCACATACCTCAGGGCACTCACTGATAAAGCCTTAACTATATACAACTCTACAGTTCCCTTTCCTTCTCTAGCACTCATCTCTCTCTCTCTCTCTCTCTCTCTCTCTCTCTCTCTCTCTCTCTCTCTCTCTCTCTCTCTCTCTCTCTCTCTCTCTTCTCTTTTTATTCAGGTGAAGCAGCCTAGCAAAAAATTCAAGTGATCAAGAGATTTAGGTAGAAGAAAGGAAAATCACTTCCTGAATCCCATCTCGAAGAGAAGATGAGAAAGAGTGAGGGAATAAGAAAAAAAGGAGAGAGGGGGGGGGGAAGAGGAGGAGGATGAGGGAAATTCTCAACTTAGGAGTGTAAAGCAATCCCAACATGACGTCACACACTGCACGTACATTATAACTGCATTCTGTTGTCTGACTGAGCGAGGAGATTGAGCGTCAGGACAGATAGAAAAAGGAAAGATACGTTCAGAGTTAAAAAACACACACAAAGGAATCTGCTGTAGACAGTAAGCTGGAATGTGAGTGGTGGAGTCGAGCAAAGTGAAGAGGGAGAAAAGTGAACGTGTCCTCCACCCCCCTTTCCTCTCTCTTTCTTTTTCTCCCTCTCTTCTTCTCTGATCCTCTACTTTTTACCTCTTCTTTATCTTGTAGACACGTCTCCTCTGTCTTGTTCCACGTTCCTTTGAGTCCTTGCCCTGGAACTACTTATCAGGTGGGGTGGGGGTCAGCGGGGCAGTATTTAAGGATACACACAGACTTCCTTTCCTCCCTGAGAGTCCAATATCCTCCTCCTTCACCCTGTCCTTGTCTCTTCCCCCCTCTCCTCTCTTCACCCCGCCTGCTCTCTTCTCCTCTCTTTATCTCTCCTCTTGTCCTCGTGCTTGTCCTCCTCTCTCCTGTTCTCTCTGTTCCTAAGCCTCACATTCAGAGTGTGAGTCCATCCTACTTCTAACTACTTTCTTGTGCCTGACTTTCCTTGAAGGACATCCCCTTGCTGCATCCCTTGCATCCTTAAATCTATTCCTCTCCGTTGCCCTTCCCGTTCTACCTACGCTCCTCCATCCTTTCTTTCGCCATCACCCAACCCAACTTTCATTTTCCCCTTCTGCTACTTCATCCACCTCCAGAGGACTTCCCCTCTCTGTGGTAGGCCATGGGGTGGTGTATGGGAGAGTCAGGTGAGACCTACCGATCTTTGGGGACTTGGTGTTAGGCCTAACAAGAGGGCCTTACATTTATACATGACATAAACACATGCGGTACGGTACACAGGCACACACATGCACAGAGATACACAGAAAAGGAAGTATTGATACAGGCACACTGTGTTGTTTTGTCAGCTCAGCAGGAGCAGCCTAGGAGGGGAGGAGGAGACGGTAGCACTACCCAGGATCGGAAAACTTCTATCAGGAGATAAAAGAAGGAGAACAACACCTTGGACAAGATAGGCCCATACATTTCAGCCAGGGGAGTAATCTACAACAGTTATCAAAGCATCCTTCCTAATATCTCCTCCAGCTTCTCCATTACCCCCTCACCACGCCCCTTCCTTACCCCCTCTCCTCCATCCCATTGTTAGGGCCGCCCCCCCACCCAGCAATGTGCAGCAGTGTGATACTGAGAGAGGGCAGTTGAGCCCCACATAAAGACCTGCCCATAATCTCCTCCCATTGACAGGTCCACATACCCCACCCACTGTGGCAAACACACATACACACACACACACATATATAGATGTGCACACACACAAACACCTACACACACACACACATGCACGGCACACACACACGCCACGGCACGTCCCCACCATGCCATACACACACACACACACACACACACACACACACACACACACACACACACACACACACACACACACACACACACACACACACACACACACACACACACACACACACACACACACACACACACACACACACACACACACACCTAGTGAGATGGATGCTTTAAAGCAGGGGCCGCACCCGGAGTGACACGCTCTATTATAAATAGCCTAATCTATATGGTAATACTGTTGTATTCTACAAGCACAGAATAGGGATAAGATAACATTGTGACTTCAGGGTTCGGACTGCCTTCTATGGTAATTGTTATCAAAGGTTATTCTGGATGACATCGGGGCTGTGTTGTGATTGGCTCTGGCCTGTTATTTATGATATGAATTATGATAACCATGGTGTCTCTTGTCCTCCGCCTCTCTGCCTCTCCGGCCGCCAGATACAATAAATTGCTATCGTTAATCACCTGTTCTTTGTTCCGCCATGATTACCCCTCCGCCGCAATAAGAGTTTTATTTAAGGAAGAATATGGATTTGTCATCCACAATATTTTATGTCCTGACATTTCATTTGTTAAAGGGGACGCAGGCTGTATTAGCATTTTATGACTCCCTCTCTTCTCTCTCTCTCTCTCTCTCTCTTTACTCACTCGCTCTTCTCCACTCTCCCTCTCCCTCCTTTCATCTCCCCCTCTCTCTTTTATCCATACAGTGTAGGTGACACTTGTGTATTACGGAAGGGAAGCAGGGACATATAGGAGAGGAACAGACGCAATGGATGTTGTCTGGGAACCTGAGTGGCGCAGCGGTCTAAGGCACTGCATCTCAGTGCTAGTGGCGTCTCTACAGACCCTGGTTCAATTCCAGACTGTATCACAACCGGCCGTGATTGGGAGTCCCAAAGGGATGTGCACAATTGTCCAGTGTCGGCCGTGTTATCGTTTTGCCGGTGTAGACTGTCATTGTAAATAAGAAATTGTTCTTAACTGACTTTTCTAGTTACAGTGCCTTGCGAAAGTATTCGGCCCCCTCGAACTTTGCGACCTTTTGCCACATTTCAGGCTTCAAACATAAAGATATAAAACTGTATTTGAAGTGGAACGACATTTATTGGATATTTCAAACTTTTTTAACAAATCAAAAACTGAAAAATTGGGCGTGCAAAATTATTCAGCCCCTTTACTTTCAGTGCAGCAAACTCTCTCCAGAAGTTCAGTGAGGATCTCTGAATGATCCAATGTTGACCTAAATGACTAATGATGATAAATACAATCCACCTGTGTGTAATCAAGTCTCCGTATAAATGCACCTGCACTGTGATAGTCTCAGAGGTCCGTTAAAAGCACAGAGAGCATCATGAAGAACAAGGAACACACCAGGCAGGTCCGAGATACTGTTGTGAAGAAGTTTAAAGCCGGATTTGGATACAAAAAGATTTCCCAAGCTTTAAACATCCCAAGGAGCACTGTGCAAGCGATAATATTGAAATGGAAGGAGTATCAGACCACTGCAAATCTACCAAGACCTGGCCGTCCCTCTAAACTTTCAGCTCATACAAGGAGAAGACTGATCAGAGATGCAGCCAAGAGGCCCATGATCACTCTGGATGAACTGCAGAGATCTACAGCTGAGGTGGGAGACTCTGTCCATAGGACAACAATCAGTCGTATATTGCACAAATCTGGCCTTTATGGAAGAGTGGCAAGAAGAAAGCCATTTCTTAAAGATATCCATAAAAAGTGTCGTTTAAAGTTTGCCACAAGCCATCTGGGAGACACACAAACATGTGGAAGAAGGTGCTCTGGTCAGATGAAACCAAAATTGAACTTTTTGGCAACAATGCAAAACGTTATGTTTGGCGTAAAAGCAACACAGCTGAACACACCATCCCCACTGTCAAACATGGTGGCGGCAGCATCATGGTTTGGGCCTGCTTTTCTTCAGCAGGGACAGGGAAGATGGTTAAAATTGATGGGAAGATGGATGGAGCCAAATACAGGACCATTCTGGAAGAAAACCTGATGGAGTCTGCAAAAGACCTGAGACTGGGACGGAGATGTGTCTTCCAACAAGACAATGATCCAAAACATAAAGCAAAATCTACAATGGAATGGTTCAAAAATAAACATATCCAGGTGTTAGAATGGCCAAGTCAAAGTCCAGACCTGAATCCAATCGAGAATCTGTGGAAAGAACTGAAAACTGCTGTTCACAAATGCTCTCCATCCAACCTCACTGAGCTCGAGCTGTTTTGCAAGGAGGAATGGGAAAAAATTTCAGTCTCTCGATGTGCAAAACTGATAGAGACATACCCCAAGCGACTTACAGCTGTAATCGCAGCAAAAGGTGGCGCTACAAAGTATTAACTTAAGGGGGCGGAATAATTTTGCACGCCCAATTTTTCAGTTTTTGATTTGTTAAAAAAGTTTGAAATATCCAATAAATGTCGTTCCACTTCATGATTGTGTCCCACTTGTTGTTGATTCTTCACAAAAAAATACAGTTTTATATCTTTATGTTTGAAGCCTGAAATGTGGCAAAAGGTCGCAAAGTTCAAGGGGGCCGAATACTTTCGCAAGGCACTGTAAATAAAGGTTTAATAAAATACATTTTTTTAAAAGTGTTATCTACACAGTGTGATTACTATTCTCAAACAACAACCTCCTCTAATCTTTCACAGACGTACGCACAAACGTACGCACGCACAAACTAATGCACACACACACACACACACACACATACAGTGCCTTCTTCTTGGGGTCCACATAAAACGCATAAATACATGACAAAGTACAAAACAGTTATAGCCAAGAACAACATAAGATATTTCATTTCTCGGAAATACACCAAAAGACAAGAAAATACTATTTACACACTATTCATATACAGTGTCTTCAGAAAGTATTCATACCCCTTGACTTATTCCACATTTTGTTGTGTTACCGCTTGGATTCAAAACGCATTAACCAGAATTTTTTTCTCACCCACCTACACACAATACCACATAAATACCCCATAATACCCCAAGTACAATTTTTGTTTTTGAAATGTTGGCAAATGTATTGACAATGATCCCATTTCAAATCAAATCAAATTTTATTGGCCACATACACATGGTTAGTAGACGTTAAATCGACTTCTTAGGGCTAGGTCCCTTTTTCCTCAATTTCCGCCTGAATTACGTGCCCAAAGTAAACTGCCTGTTACTCAGGCCATGAAGCCCGGATATGCATATAATTGGTACCATTGGAAAGAAAACACTTTGAGGTTTGTAGAAATGTTAAAATAATGTAGGAGAATATAACACAATAAATAAAGTAGGAGAAAATCCAAAGAAAAACCAACGTGATTTTATTTTTTTGGAGAGACCATGCTATTATAATGGAAAGTATAAAGGCATACTGAAATTAGCTCCCTGGATGCAATTCCTATCGCTTCCACAGGGTGTCAGCAGTCTATGTTCAATGTTTTAGACTTGTAACTTCAAAAACGAAGAAGAAATATCAGTTTTAGTACAGGGACAGTCTTGGTAATTTGTGTTTGCGCAAACCATGAAGAAAGGATGCACCTGCTAAAATCGGTTTCCTATTGAACATACTTCTTTCTGTAAGAAATATTATAGTTTGATTACATTTTAGGGTGGAGTAAATAGAAAGGTATTTTGACTTGTTGAAACAAAGTTTAGGGGTAGATTTATGAATTCCTTTCTCTGCGTGTTGAACGGGTTGATTACTCAAATCGATGGTGCCAACTAAACTGACTGAGATATAAAGAAGGATTTTATCTAACAAAACGACACTACACGTAATAGCTAGGACCCTTTGGATGACAAATCAGAGGAAGATTTTCAAAAAGTAAATATTTAAAATATTTAATTAATATTGAATCGCTATTTGTAAATTTGTGAATGAAACCTGTGCCGGTGGCACATGGCATGCTTTCGCTGTAATAGAGACTGTATATCGGACAGTGCAGTTAGATTAACAAGAATTGAAGCTTTCAACCGATATAAGGCACTTATATTTACCTAAATGTTTAATATCCATAATTTCTATGATTATTTATTTGAATTGCACGCCCTCCATTTTCACCAGAAGTTGTCCCGCTAGCGGGATGCCTAGAAGGAAGTTTTAGTGCAAGTGTAGCGAAATGCTTGTGCTTTTAGTTTCGACAATATCTAACAAGTAATCGAACAAATTCACAACAACTACCTTACGGGGCGACAGGGTAGCCTAGTGGTTAGAGTGTTGGACTAGTAACCGGAAGGCTCCCCCTCCACTCAGTACTTTTGTTAAACAGAAAACCCAAACATATGGCAGCAGATCCACAAGGTCTGCCATGAGAGGTGACTGTATAGTTCTTAAGGATAAGCACCTTTGGTAAATCCGCTTTCTCTGTGAGAGCTTCCCATGTCTGGAATACATTGCCATCAGACACACATAACTGCACCACATATCACACTTTCACAAAATGTATGTACAAGGCTAAAGGTCAATCAGATTTGTGATCATAATCCCTAGCTGTGTATTGCCGCTTTCCATGTTGTCTGTTGTCTGTAGCTTGTGAGGTGTGGAAACACTTTGTTGCTTTTATGAATTTTGTCATGCTGCTTTTTGTTCTATGTTGCTCTGTCTGTATGCTACGTCTTGCTTGTCCTATGTTGCTCTGTCTATATGCTATGTCTTGCTTGTCCTGCGCTCACTGCTCAATGATTGTCTATATTGTAATTGTTTTTAATAACCTGCCCAGGGAGTGCGGTTGAAAATTAGCCGGCTGGCTAAAACTCCTTGACTAGTCTCTCAAATCACTTCATGATGACAGAAGTGAGTGCAACAGGGTGATAGTAATTTAGTTCAGTTTCCTTAGCTTTCTTGGGAACAGGAACAATGGTGGCCATCTTGAAGCATGTGGGGACAACAGAAGGGGACAGGGATTAATTGAATATGTCCGTAAACACGCCAGCCAGCTGGTCTGCGCATGCTCTGTGGACGCGGCTGGGGATGCCTCCTGGGCTGGCAGCCTTGTGTCGTGTCTTTGGCTATGCCGGATTAAGTGATATGACATGCTATACTATAAAATAATTTCTCCGTAATGAATATCACCTGATAGAGTTAATCATGTAAATGTAATTAACTAGAGAGTCGGGCACCACAAAATAATATTTATAGAGCTGTTAACTCTTAAAGATCTAGTAATATTTTAACTCAATAGCCGTCCATATCAATCGTCACCTTAATTCAGTCTCATCTGAAAGTTGTAAATCCTTTCAATCAGCAATAGAAAATTGGGTTTAATTATTTATTTACTAAATACCTAACTATTCACACAGAATCACACATACACCTAATTAAATCATAACTCGATTACAAATTACATCATCAAAGGAGAACGTCCCTAGCGGGCGGAACAGATATGACAGCTTGTTACACAAAGGAAAAGGGGCTGGGTTGAGTGAAAGAGCTGGAAGATAGGAACAAAGGCGAAGCTGTGCTATGGTAAATACAGTATCTTATGCATTCTAAATTACCGCCCATTTGGAAAAGGAAAATGCAATAAATATTTACTCTGAGCTGCGCTTCAGAAGGTTGGTGGTAGATGGAAGGCCGTGGTACCAAACCGAGTCCTTTGTCCTTTGAAGAATGTCTCTGGTGGTCAATTGGATACGTTGTAGTAACGTCGTTGTGTGGTAGTCGGGATACTCTGTCTGTTCCTTCCTAACCTGCGTTTGCAGCTGCGGTTGCTAACGCAACGGCTAGGAGGTATCACTTCTGTAGTGAATAAGAGTTCAAAGTTCATACCATTCGCAACCAAAGCTCACGCTGATGTTGGCTTCATTCTGTAGTTATTATCTGAACCATTCTGACATGCATTCGATATGCTGATAGAATTTAGGAAGGATATGCTCGTTCTCAGGTTAGTTTTGTTCAAATCCCCGGCTACAATAAATGCAGCCTCAGGATGTATGGTTTCCAGTTTACATAGAGCCCAGTGAAGTTCTTTCAGGGCCGACGAGGTATCTGCTTGGGGAGGGGGGGGGGGGGGGTATACACGGCTGTGACTATAATCAAAGAGAATTATCTTGGTAGATAATCTGGTCGGCATTTGATTGTAAGGAATTCTAGGTCAGGTGAACAATTATGCCATGAGTCGTGAATCATAAGGCATACACCCCCGCCCTTCTTCTTACCAGAGAGACGTTTGTTTCAGTCGCCGACTCTGACAACATATCCCGAGTGAGCCATGTTTCTGTGAAACAGAGGCAACTCGGCCCTAATTCCGTCCACCTTGTCCTCTAGAGATTGGACATTGGTGAGTAATATGCTCAGGAGCGGAGCATGGTGTGCTCACCTTCTGAGTCTGACCAGTAAGGCCACTCCGTTTTGGGTCAGCCTCTGGGATAAGATCCCATGTCCAGGGTGGAGGTCCGAACAAAGGATCCGCTTCGGGAAAGACGTATTCCTGGTCGTAATGTTGGTAAATTGTCATCACTTTTATATCCAATAGTTCTTCCCGGCTGTATATAATAACACTTGAGATTTCCTGGGCAAACAATGTAAGAAATAATACATGAAATAACACATAAAAAAAACTAATAACTGCATAGTTTCCTAAGGACCTGAAGCGAGGCGACCCTCTCTGTCGGCGCCATCATTCCACTCACTTAAAGCGTAATTATATATAAGCATTCACACCCCTGAGTCAATACTTTGTAGATGCACTTGTGGCGGCGATTAAAGCTGTGAGTCTTTCAGGGTAAGTCTCTAAGAGCTTTGCAACCTATGTTGTAAAATATTTGTCCATTATTCCTTTTTTAAATTCTTCAAGCTCTATCAAGTTGATTGTTGATCATTGTTAGACAGCCTCTTCCAAGTCTTGCCATAGATTTTCAAGCCGATTTAAGTCAAAACTGTAATGAGGCCACTCAGGAACTTTCAATGTCATCTTGGTAAGCAACTCCAGTGTATATTTGACCTTGTGTTTCAGGTTATTGTCCTGCTGAAAGGTGAATTTGTCTCCCAGTTTCTGTTGGAAAGCAGACTGAACCAGGTTTTCCTCTAGGATTTTGCCTGTGCTTAGCTCTATTCCGTTTCTTTTTATCCTAAAAAAAACCTCCCTTGCCGATGACAAGCAGACCCATAATATGATGCAGCCACCACCATGCTTGAAAAAATGAAGAGTGATACTCTTGTGTTTTGCCCCAAACATAACTCTATTCAGGACATAAAGATAATTTATTTGCCAATTATTTTGCAGTTTTACTTTTGTACATTATTGCAATCAGGATGCATGTTTTGGAATATTTTTATGCTGTACAGGCATCCTTCTTTTCACTCTGTCATTTAGGTTAGTACTGTTGAGTAACTACAATGTTGTTGATCCATCCTCAGACCTTACAGATAATTGTATCTGTGGGGTAAAGAGACGAGGTCAAAAATCACGTTAACACTATTTTTGCACAAAGTGTCCATGCAATTTATTATGTGACTTGTTAAGCCAGGTTTTACTCCAGAACTTTTTAGGCTTACCATAACAAAGGGGTTGAATACCTCTAGACTCAAGACAGTTCAGCTTTTCATTTTAAATTAATTGTTAACATTTCTCAAAACAAAATTTCAGTTTGACATTTTGGGGTATTGTGTGTAGGCCAGTGACACAAAATCTCAATTGAATCCATTTTAAATTCAGGCTGTAACACAACAAAGTGTGGAAAAAAATCAAGAAGTGTGAATACTTTCTGAATGCACTGTAGGTCTCTCTGGGAGATAAACGTTGGGCAGTGTAGCTATTTCCTCTTCCTGTTTGGCTGGTGCCAGGCGAGCCACCCTGCTGCCACTGAGGAATGTGGGTAATGTTGTTGGCCCTGGGCACCAAGAACAGAGCACAGAGCCATTAAACACACACACACACCCTACACACACATACACACACACATATCCACACCCATTTCACCAACGGGCAGAAACTATAACAACATGTAAACATGACAGGTAGACAGACGTCTTCAAAGACAAAACCCTCTGGAGAAGACTTTGAATGACTTTAACCTTGTTGGCTTTATTCTACTCAAACACACTCACACAAACATACACACACACACACACACACACACAAACACACACACACACACACACACACACACACACACACACACACACACACACACACACACACACACACACACACACACACACACACACACACACACACACACACACACACACACACACACACAGAGACACAGTAGGCCCTTTCCCTCTCAGATCCACCTTCCTCTCACTTGCCTGACCTTCCAGTCCGGGGGGGATGGAAAGAGCAGGAGCACTGTGGAACTGTGGGCAGCGAGTTATGCAGGACTGAGCTTTGAATAATTGTCCCGCAATATGAGTGTCTCTGATTAATTGTCTGAGATAAGGTCTGCTTTCCTCCCCCTGCCTGCCCCTTCCTCCCCCTCAGGCCCCCCTGCCTGCCTGAGCTCTAATAATCAGCCCTGGGTACTGGGAGGCAGAAAGATGGAGGGAAGGAGAGAGGGAGAGAGAGGGGAGCAGGAGGAGAAACAAGAGTGAGAGAGGGAAGGAGAGAAAGTGAGGGAGACAGAGAGAGAGTAGAAAGAGAGATAGAGGTGGAGCAGAGAGAGACCTTTTCATCAAAGATTATGAGGATGACAGTTCTAATTACCTAACAATTACAAAGCCCCTCATTACGGGTGACAGGCGCAATCAGCAATACCATGAATAACTTAGCAAAAAAATTACATATTTACAAGCTAACAAATACATACATGAAATACTTTGTAAAGGCGAATATGAGTGTAGACTAAAAGAGCAGGTGACATAGATTTCTTGACACTGCTAGCTACACACAGCTCTTTCACTTTGAAATAACTTTATAGACAGTCGTTTGAATGATGAGCAACAATGAGTCAGCCAAGCAGTTGGTGCATGTGGTGGGGGCTTATGAGACCAACTCTCCTCTCCCCCAGGCGATAGCGACTTGACTTTGTTGAACTGAGTATTTACACATCAAAACTCGCTTCTCCCATCTGTCCCAAAACCAGCCGCCCAGTAAAGCATGAAACAGACAACAGAGTCAGACAGACAAGAAGGCATTTCCTGAGGAAAAATAAATAAACGAAACAAGGAAGTGAAAAGAGTTATAATGGAGGCAGACTAACTGTGTGTAGCCACATTTACTGGTAATCAGACAGGACCCTTTGTAGTGTTACAATATACCAGTGAGCCTGAACCAGTGAGGTAGGCATGCAGATGTACACACACACACACACACACACACACACACACACACACACACACACACACACACACACACACACACACACACACACACACACACACACACACACACACACACACACACACACGTCGTCACTCACACACACACACGTCGTCACTCACACACACTCACGTCGTCACTCACACACGCATGTACATACGCACACACACACACGTCGTCACTCACACACACGTACATACGCATACACACACACGTCGTCACACACGCACGTACATACGCATACACATGCACGTCGTCACTCACAAACGCACATACATTAGGGTACACTAGGGTAGCCTAGTGGTTAGTAACCGGAAGGTTGCAAGTTCAAATCCCCGAGCTGACAAGGTACAAATCTGTCGTTCTGCCCCTGAACAGGCAGCTAACCCACTGTTCCTAGGCCGTCATTGAAAATAAGAATTTGTTCTTAACTGACTTGCCTAGTTAAATAAAGGTAAAATATATGTACTTTTTAAACAACAGGGTTCACACTAACTTAAATAAACCTTGCCTTCCATTTCAGAGGGTATACAGTAGAGACAGAAAGGGAAAGAGGGGGGTAAAGCGAGAGTAAGAGATGGTTGGAGAAGAAAGCAGAGGGTACACTAGACTCCCAGCTAAAGGTAAACCCACTGCTTTACACTGTGATTTACTGCAGAGCCTTGGGGGCAAACTGCCTTTGAAGTGCTCCGAAATGTCAAATCAATTATTACTTAAATTAAAAAGAGAATTCAATTTACGGCTTTCATGCTAATCGGTAACTTTTCATGATGGGGGAGGGAAAAAATGCGATTTGAGCCTCCGTTTTCTTTTTGGTATGATTCTTTTACTCATTCAACTGAAGATATGCTGATTGGAATAAAGTTGTTGATGATTCTGTCTTTCCTTTCTTCCCTTTCTTTGCGTAGTAATGTCTCGACGAAGGCTAAATCTATTTGCTAGCATAATACTCCTCATCAATTGGAACGCTGCCATAATG
>NC_143042.1:16740000-16745000 GCF_057628025.1 Oncorhynchus mykiss
ACCAATCTATAAAAATGGAGACAAATTTGACCCAAATAATTACAGAGGAATTTGCATTAACAGCAACTTGGGGAAAATTCTCTGCAGTGTCATAAATAGCAGACTACATCATTTCCTTGGCGAACACAACATCCTGAGCAGAAGCCAGATTGGATTGTTTTTTTTAAATATCGTACAACAGACCACATTTACACCCTTCCACACTCTAATTGACAATCAAGTAAACCAAAACAAAGGCAAAATCTACTCGTGTTTTGTAGATTTCAAGAAAGCATTTTATTAAATTTGGCACGAAGGTCTTTTTTTTTATAAACTAGTAGAAAGTGGTATTGGAGGGAAAACATGTGATGTTATTAAATCAATGTACACTAAAAACAAATGTGCGGTTAAAATTGGCAACAAGCAAACAGACTTCTTCTCTCAGGGACGGGGAGTGAAACAGGGCTGCCCAATAAGTCCAACAATATTTAACATCTTCATTAATGAATTGGCTAAAACATTAGAAGAATCGGCAGCACCTGGTATCACCCTACACAACACTGAAATCAAGAGCATTCTATGCCATTAAAAGGAACATCAAAATCGAAATTCCAATTAGAATCGGGCTCAAAATGTTCCAATCAGTTATAGAACCAATTGCTCTATATGGCAGCGAAGTATGGCGTCCAATCTCTAACAATGAATTTGCCAAATGGGACAAACTGTCACGACTCCCGCCGAAGTTGGCTCCCCTGCCTGTTCGGGCGGTGCTCGGCGGTCGTCGTCACCGGGCCTACTAGAAGTTGGCTCCCCTGCCTGTTTCGGGCGGTGCTCGGCGGTCGTCGTCACCGGGCCTACTAGAAGTTGGCTCCCCTGCCTGTTTCGGGCGGTGCTCGGCGGTCGTCGTCACCGGGCCTACTAGAAGTTGGCTCCCCTGCCTGTTTCGGGCGGTGCTCGGCGGTCGTTGTCACCGGGCCTACTAGAAGTTGGCTCCCCTGCCTGTTCGGGCGGTGCTCGGCGGTCGTCGTCACCGGGCCTACTAGAAGTTGGCTCCCCTGCCTGTTCGGGCGGTGCTCGGCGGTCGTCGTCACCGGGCCTACTAGAAGTTGGCTCCCCTGCCTGTTCGGGCGGTGCTCGGCGGTCGTCGTCACCGGGCCTACTAGAAGTTGGCTCCCCTGCCTGTTCGGGCGGCGCTCGGCGGTCGTCGTCACCGGGCCTACTAGCCGCCACCGATCCCTTTTCCTTTTCTGTTAGTTTAGTCTTATTAGTTGCAACTGTTCCTATTGGTGGTTTCTTGATTTGCTCGCCTAGCTTGTGAAGCCCGCCCTTGTTTGTGCGGGATTATATTTTGTTCACGTCTTGTATCGGAGGTGTTATTGTGCTCCGGGCCGTGTTACCCTGTGTTTTGGGTTGGTCAGTGTTTTCCGCCCTGTGTTTTGGGCATGACCATTTTGTGCCGGAATAAAGTACATTTCTCCGTGAACCCTCTACTCTCTGCGCCTGATTCTTACCTTCCCCTCCTAGTCATCCGTGACACAAACATCCAATCAAAATACTGCATGCAGAATTTTGCAACACTGTGATAGAAAACGGAGGAAAACACTGACCAGGTACAGGCTCAATGAGGCTATTGTCTGGCTATAGAGACCGGTCGTGAGAGATAAACCTGGCTGCCCAGGGAGGACAGGCTGTGCTCACTCTGCTCCAGGGGAGAGGTAGAGACAAAGCTGCATTTCCTACTACACTGTGACAAATACTCAGACCTAAGAGAACATTAATTTCCCAAAATTATAATTCAATACAAAGAATTTGAAACTATGAAATATGAAGAAAAAATCCAACATTTATTGGATGAAAAGCCAAAATGTGCAGTTTTGGCAGCCAAAATGTGTCCTCCTGCCACAACCTGAGGGACAGGCAGTGAAAAGTGCAATGTAATGTCAATAATATTTCCCATCTTGTTTTGTTTTGTCTTTCATACCATGTCATGTGTCTTCTCAGTCATGTTGAGACTGGTCCACTACCATTGCTTTAATGTATTGTTGTTCTGATTAATATTGTTGTTGTAGTTGTTGTCAATGGTAATCCCATGTCCACTACTACTATTATTATTGCTATATATATATATATATATGAAGCCCGCCCTTGTTTGCGAAAGTATTCGGCCCCCTTGAACTTTGCGACCTTTTGCCACATTTCAGGCTTCAAACATAAAGATATAAAACTGTATTTTTTTGTGAAGAATCAACAACAAGTGGGACACCATCATGAAGTGGAACGACATTTATTGGATATTTCAAACTTTTTTAACAAATCAAAAACTGAAATATTGGGCGTGCAAAATTATTCAGCCCCTTTACTTTCAGTGCAGCAAACTCTCTCCAGAAGTTCAGTGAGGATCTCTGAGTGATCCAATGTTGACCTAAATGACTAATGATGATAAATACAATCCACCTGTGTGTAATCAAGTCTCCGTATAAATGCACCTGCACTGTGATAGTCTCAGAGGTCCGTTAAAAGCACAGAGAGCATCATGAAGAACAAGGAACACACCAGGCAGGTCCGAGATACTGTTATGAAGAAGTTTAAAGCCGGATTTGGATACAAAAAGATTTCCCAAGCTTTAAACATCCAGAGGAGCACTGTGCAAGCGATAATATTGAAATGGAAGGAGTATCAGACCACTGCAAATCTACCAAGACCTGAACGTCCCTCTAAACTTTCAGCTCATACAAGGAGAAGACTGATCAGAGATGCAGCCAAGAGGCCCATGATCACTCTGGATGAACTGCAGAGATCTACAGCTGAGGTGGGAGACTCTGTCCATAGGACAACAATCAGTCGTATATTGCACAAATCTGGCCTTTATGGAAGAGTGGCAAGAAGAAAGCCATTTCTTAAAGATATCCATAAAAAGTGTCGTTTAAAGTTTGCCACAAGCCACCTGGGAGACACACCAAACATGTGGAAGAAGGTGCTCTGGTCAGATGAAACCAAAATTGAACTTTTTGGCAACAATGCAAAACGTTATGTTTGGCGTAAAAGCAACACAGCTGAACACACCATCCCCACTGTCAAACATGGTGGTGGCAGCATCATGGTTTGGGCCTGCTTTTCTTCAGCAGGGACAGGGAAGATGGTTAAAATTGATGGGAAGATGGATGGAGCCAAATACAGGACCATTCTGGAAGAAAACCTGATGGAGTCTGCAAAAGACCTGAGACTGGGATGGAGATTTGTCTTCCAACAAGACAATGATCCAAAACATAAAGCAAAATCTACAATGGAATGGTTCAAAAATAAACATATCCAGGTGTTAGAATGGCCAAGTCAAAGTCCAGACCTGAATCCAATCGAGAATCTGTGTAAAGAACTGAAAACTGCTGTTCACAAATGCTCTCCATCCAACCTCACTGAGCTCGAGCTGTTTTGCAAGGAGGAATGGGAAAAAATTTCAGTCTCTCGATGTGCAAAACTGATAGAGACATACCCCAAGCGACTTACAGCTGTAATCGCAGCAAAAGGTGGCGCTACAAAGTATTAACTTAAGGGGGATGAATAATTTTGCACGCCCAATTTTTCAGTTTTTGATTTGTTAAAAAAGTTTGAAATATCCAATAAATGTCTTTCCACTTCATGATTGTGTCCCACTTGTTGTTGATTCTTCACAAAAAAATACAGTTTTATATCTATATGTTTGAAGCCTGAAATGTGGCAAAAGGTCGCAAAGTTCAAGGGGGCCGAATACTTTCGCAATGCACTGTATATATATATATATATATTTATATATGTATACTTTGACAATGTAAGTAATAATGAACTTGCCATGCCAATTGAATTGAATTGAGAGAGAGAGAGAGAGAGAGAGAGACAGAGACAGAGACAGAGACTGAGACAGAGACAGAGACAGACAGAGACAGAGACAGAGACAGAAATATGAGAGAGATGATGGCTAATGAGAGAGATGGGGTGAGGAAGTTGTGTGGATATATAGGGAAATGCTCATTAGAGTGTAACCGAACAACAATATGCCCTGAGGTGGTCCTCACCTAACGTTCTCTTACTGTTACAGAACAGCCAAAGCAGGTGAACTCTCCATGTTTTGATCGTGACTGAACATTTCCTAATCCAACAATCTCTCACACAGGTTCTCTAGTGTTACTTTAAGTCATGTTAGTACATGGTAGGTACATTTCAGTGTTTTTCTCTCTCTTGTTTGTCAGAGAGAGAGAGAGAGACCCACCTGTGTGACTTCACAGAACAGCTCAGAAACAGGAAGTGTGGTTAACGAGTCAGACTACAGGAAGTCCCATCATGTTAACGAGAGCTTGGTGTAACATACAGAGAGGTGGTGGGTTCTAAAGACAGCTACAAGGAGCTTGGTGGTGCAGAATCACAGTTTGGGAGGTATGGCTGTGTGTGTGTGTGTGTGTGTGTGTGTGTGTGTGTGTGTGTGTGTGTGTGTGTGTGTGTGTGTGTCAATGCTTGTTGATTATTGAGGATGAGCACTTTATATTGTTGTATGGTAATATAGACGTGTTCCTAATAGTTACCGAGAACAGAAGAGCTTTGTATCTATCTTGTAGCACAGCTGAACTTTGTGTGTATATCAATAGTTGTGTTGATGCTTATGCACTCCTCAGCCGGAAGTGTCGTCACTTGCTCTGACTGGTTAGTCAGGAGGGCAGTCACGTGTGCTAGCAAGGCAGAGGTCCTAGGTTCGAGCCTCGGTGTGAGACAAATCAAGAAGAAGCAGGCAGCGTGATGTCCATTATACTTAGTTATTGATCCTTCTGCACAAATCACACCTGTTAACAGTAATGGTGACATCACACACAACATTTGGCACTGTGTGTGTGTGTGTGTGTATGTGCGAGCGCACCTGCGTGGGTATGGGGGGTTTACTGGAGGTATGTTTGTGGGTGACCCAGGCCCGGGTTGGGCTGGAAGTTCTTCCCTACGTATTCCCGATCAGAGCATTACACATCTATTAATAGGGCCTTCCCAGTCTCCTCTCTGAC
>NC_143042.1:16750000-16795000 GCF_057628025.1 Oncorhynchus mykiss
GTAGTTGTATGCTGTAGCGTTAAGATTTCCCTTCACTGGAACTAAGGGGCCTAGCACAAACTATGAAAAACAGCTACAGACCCTTATTCCTCCTCCACCAAACTTTACAGTTGGCACTATGCATTGGGGCAGGTAGCGTTCTCCTGGCATCTGCCAAACCCAAATGTGTCCGTCAGACTGCCACATGGTGAAGTGTGATTCATCACTCCAGAGAACACATTTCCACTGCTCCAGAGTTCAATGGCGGCGAGCTTTACACCACTCCACCCGACACTTGGCATTGCGCGTGGTCATCTTAGGCTTGCATGATGCTGCTCGGCCATGGAAACCCATTTCAAAACCTAGTACCTTTTCTGTCCTTACAGGATGCATATCACAACCTAACTTTATTAAACACCAAGTACCCCTTCTGTCTGTACAGAATGTATATCACAACTTAACTTTATTTAAAACCTAGTCAATTGGAGTGCGAATACTATATCGTAATGACATCATTCACATAGATCCTCTCTATTTTTCTATTTTTCACTACAGTATTTCTATTTACACATCATCCACATCATCCAGTGTTTGTTTCCTGATTCCTGTTCATGTTGTGTTTCTTTTCCCCACAGGGGTCTGAATAAGCAGGGTTATCAGTGTCGACGTGAGTATCTCTGCTCTCTCACTCTCCCCTCATCTTCTATCTATTCCATATTCTATCTCTACACTCCTCCGTCCTCTCTCCTGTCTACACTCTCATCCCTCCATCCTCTGCTCTCTCTCTCTCCCCTCATCTTCTATCTATTCCATATTCTATCCCTACACTTCTCCGTCCTCTCTCCTGTCTACACTCTCATCCCTCCATCCTCTGCTCTCTCTCTCTCCCCTCATCTTCTATCTATTCCATATTCTATCCCTACACTCCTCCGTCCTCTCTCCTGTCTACACTCTCATCCCCCATCCTTGGTCTTTCAGAGTGCAACGCAGCCATCCACAAGAAATGCATTGACAAAATCATCGCCAAGTGCACTGGGTCGGCCATCAACAGCAAAGAGACCATGGTAGGCCTGTGCATTGTAGTCCGTTTCTATACAATGATGACAATAAGTGATCGTGAGCATTTTGGAGCATCTTTGGATTTGTCATTATATTTAGTTGCTCGGGTTCCAATAATAGTGGCAGTAAACTGTGATGTGTCCACTTTGTCCTGTTGTTTGTGACATGAGGAGCCTCAATGTAAACGACTGGAGGTCCTCTTAGATTGCATGCAGACAGACTGACATACAGTGTATCTGGGCTTCTGGTGACTGTGGTTTAGCTCATAGGTAACACACTTGTTTATTGTTGGTTAAAGTCAACCACATGCACACTGACTGTAGGTTAGTCTCTCTCACAGTACACACTGACTAACTCACACTCTCTCACAGTACACACTGAGATAGCGGGTCGGTTCTTAGAAGCAGACAGCTCTGTGGTTAACGTACTCACTGTTTACTAGTACTCAGCGATCCTGGACAGAGAAAAAAAAAAAAAGTTTTATCCCAGGGATTTTTACTTCACTAAAACGTCCAAAGCAGTTGTTGCCTACTTCCTGTGTCATATTTCAGTGGCGACAAAGGGTTGTAGTGCGGTGTGTTCAGGTGACCGAGTGTGTTTGCTGTGTGTTGCAGATCCACAAGGAGCGCTTTAAGATCGACATGCCCCACAGGTTTAAGGTGTACAACTACAAGAGCCCCACGTTCTGTGAACACTGTGGCACGCTGCTGTGGGGGCTGGCCAAGCAGGGACTCAAGTGTGAGGGTGAGAGGAGAGTCCACATGAGGCTGCTGAGGGGAGGACGGCTCAGAGCAAACGGAATGGCATCAAATACATGGAAAACACGTGTATGATGTATTTGATACCATTCCACCGAATCCGCTCCAGCCACTATCACAAGCCCGTCCTCCCCAATTAAGGTGCCACCAACCTCCCGTGGAAGAGACCCTGATCACATTATAACATCACATCACTGTCATTACACAATCACATCATACCAGTGCCAACTCAAATCATAACAGTGCCCTATCAAACCATTATATTGCACCATACCATTTCACATGATTCCCTATTTCACTATTACAGGAGCCCACATATCAAAATGTATTGATTTCATTGTCCCATTCCATCTGTGTCTGTTTACTGTGTAACCATGTGTGTTGCCCATGCAGAGTGCGGTATGAACGTTCATCACAAGTGCCAGAAAAAGGTGGCCAACCTGTGTGGAGTCAACCAGAAACTGATGGCTGAAGCCCTGGCCACGATCGAGACTAAACAGCAGGTCAGAGTTCAGGGGTCGAGGGGTTAGGAAGTCAGTGCTCTCCGACAGATCCACAATAGCTCCAAAGTGCTTTGCATTAAAAAAAAAAACACACAAAAAGTATGTTGATTGTAAATAAGGAATCTATCCCTGCCCGTTATACAGATACTGTAGCATTGTGTTATGTTATTAATTATTACATGTGCCTATGCATTTTCCTATAGGCCAGGGGCTCCAGAGAGAGTGAGATCTATAGTCGAGGCGGGCCGGGGGGTGTGGGCCAGGCAGGGGTGGTGCGGGAACCTTCAGGTTTAGTAGCAGGCCTCCCCCCGACCGCAGCCACCGCTGGGCGAAAAGGTAAGGAGGTCTCCTCAACCTGGTCATTCATGCAACTGTGAGGACTTTGTAGTCAACTTGAGACTTAATAGGACTAAATTACTATCTCCCCTTCTCCCCCTCCAGAGCAGCAGGGGATATCGTGGGACACCCCAGCGGAAGGGGACATGCCTGCCCCTGTGATGGAGGAGCCTGAGACGCTGTACGCCGTCCCCAGAAAAGAACACCTTCACAAGTTCACCCTGGACAACTTCATCCTACACAAGATGCTTGGCAAAGGCAGCTTCGGCAAGGTACCAGCGAGAGAGAGAAACCACTGCACCTACTGAGCCCTGGGGGTATACGCTGTCTATCTGGGCTTAAGACATATCACCAACATGGGTCTAGTGTTTCTATAACAGACCATGAGTTTACAGTGACGTTTAGATTTGAGTCATTTAGCAGACGCTCTTATCCAGAGCGAGTACATAGATTTAAAAAAATTTCTGACGTGCTGGTCCCCCATGGGAATTGAACCCGCAACCCGTTTCTCAGTCCATTGATAACTAGGACATTTATCAAGCCCAAGTCTTGTCTCAGTTTATGATGATGTGTCTTGCTCTAGCTGATGGAAACCGTGCTGATTAAAGTGTACTTCATTATTTACAGGGATTGCACTGTGAACAAACATACACTGAGTGTACAAAACATTAGGTGGAGGCAGGTTAAAGAAGGATTTTTAGCCTTAATACAATTGAGACATGGATTGTGTCTGTGTGCCATTCAGTGTGAATGGGCAAGAATAAAGATTGAAGATTGTGATAATAAAGATTGTGCCTTTGTGCCTTTGAACGGGGTATGGTAGTAGGTGCCCGGCGCACCGGTTTGAGTGTGTCAAAAACTGCAACGCTGCTGGGTTTTTCACGCTCAACAGTTTACCGTGTGTATCAAGAATCGTCCACCACCCAGAGGACATCCAGCCAACTTGACACAACCTGTGGGAAGCATTGGAGTCAACATGGGCCAGCATCCCTGTGGAACGCTTTTGACACCTTGTAGAGTTTCATTCCCCGACGAATTGAGGCTGTTCTGAGGGCAAAAAGTGGTGCAACTCAATATTAGGAAGGTGTTCTTAATGTTTGTTATACTCAGTGTATATTCTGTTAAGCCTGTGAGCCTGGGTCAGCATGACCTAAGTAGAAGTTTCTAGCAGGGGGAGAGGGCATGCTTGCCATCTTCACCCTGCTTGTGGGAGTTTATTGTGATAGGAAGAGAGCCTATCCATGAGGAGTAACATAACCTTAATACTAATATAATGTGGGTGTTGTGATGATTATGTTTGGATCTGTAAACATGTTGGTCAGAATGTTCCAGATCCGGAATGTACTAGAACTTCGCTAGAATGGACACCAATAGGGTAGTGTTTTGGACACTGATTGGCCACTACCTGAGTGTTACCAATAATGTTTAGTCATAGCTAGGGTTACAAAGGGAAACCACCGGAATTATATACATAAAATAATCAATTAAGACGATTTGATAAAAACAAACTAGAATGACAAAGCTTTAAAACATTATCCTAAATATAACCCATCAACTTAGTGAATACCATTGGGGTTGAATATGAGTGTTTGGGCATAATATATCATTTACATTTTTACACACTTTCATTTATTTTACTCTGTCAATATGTTTTTATTCATGTGTTGGTGCCAAACTGTTGGCAACCGTGGAAAAAGTAAATAGTTGGAAAAGTCCATTGGAAATCATGTCATTGTTGATTAGATGCTTTTTCCATGAATTAGGCTGTTTTCTCGTGAATCATACACTACATACACATATCCACTAGAAACTCACAGACAATATGGACACAGATATAAAGATAAAGAAAAAATAAATATTGTGAGTGAAAACATTTTAGAAAAGTTATTCTGGTATAAATGACCAAAATTACCATAGATTACCAGCAAATATACTTAGATAAATGAGACACATTTTATTTGTCTTGATTTGATTTGATTCGAAAAACTCCCATTCATTTATCTCAGTACATTTGCTGGTAATCTATGGTGATTCTACCGGAATCATTTTTCTAAAATGTCATAGTCATAGTGATGTGATGTTATGAAACCGAGAAAATCTAAAAGTGTGACGTGTGTTGCTTGGTCTTTGAACATGTTCTAGCCATGCTCTGTGTTCCTGGATCCAGTGGACTGAAGAGACTTCTCGATTGTACTTAGACGTTGCCTGACAGATCCTTCACCTCCGTTTGACAAGCCCTTGAATAGCTGAACACAGTGATTTCCTACATGTACGCATCCTCTGTGTGTGTTGCTAGGTGTTCTTGGCCGAGCTGAAGAGCACCAGAGAGTTCTTTGCGGTGAAGGCTCTGAAGAAGGACGTGGTTCTGCTGGATGATGATGTGGAGTGTACCATGGTGGAGAGGAGAGTCCTCTCCCTGGCCTGGGAACATCCCTTCCTCACACACCTCCACTGCACCTTCCAGACCACGGTAACACACACACACGCGCGCACTCAACACACACAAACAAACCACAGGTTTTTGTTGATATGACTGTGTTGTGTGTGTGACAGGAGAACCTGTTCTTTGTGATGGAGTATCTGAACGGAGGTGACCTCATGTTCCACATCCAGAACTGTCACAAGTTTGACGTGCAGAGATCTACGTAAGTTAACCCGTACACACAGCCAGGCTATGTCTGCCACACACACACACACACACACACACACACACACACACACACACACACACACACACACACACACACACACACTCCATTCTCTCCACCCAATCCCTCTCTCCTCACTCTGGCTGTAGGTTCTATGCTGCTGAGATTATCTGTGGGCTCCAGTTCCTCCACTCCAAAGGCATTGTCTATAGGGATCTGAAGCTGGACAACGTGTTGCTAGACTCTGAAGGCCATATAAAGATAGCAGACTTTGGGATGTGTAAGGAGAACATGGAGGGAGAAACGCGGACCTGCACCTTCTGTGGAACACCAGATTACATCGCCCCAGAGGTGACTGCATGTCCACCATCACTATAGGAATCTACACTCTTACTATCAGAATTGCAACCCTTAATAGAATAGAAATGTTATCCTTAGGGAAGTAATGTTTCTCACACTCAATTCTGATCTCATTGATTTGTATCATCAATCAATTACATACAAGCCTAATGTACTGTCTAATGTACTGGTTTAGATACATTTTTAGATAAACATCATGAAGTGATGATGATGATGATGAAGAGACATGTTGAACTGAACGGTCGTGGTTTTATAGATTCTGCTGGGGCAGAAGTACGGCAGCTCAGTGGACTGGTGGTCGTTCGGGGTCTTGCTGTACGAGATGCTGATTGGACAGTCTCCATTCCATGGTCGCGATGAGGAGGAACTGTTCCAGTCCATCAGGACAGATGACCCCTGTTACCCCCAATGGCTGGCCAAGGACGCACGAGACATCCTCATCAAGGTCTCACTCAATGCAACAACTTGGTCCACTCACTGCAATGCCACGACGAATGAAATACGGCAACGTTGTCCTCTATGCACCAGATTACATACATCAACATGAATGATTGACGGTCGGGATGGATGTGACCTGTACTGTGTGTGTCTGCGTGTGATTGGTTACCTTTCATGAGGGTGCTTTGATGTCTTTTTCCCATTGGAGTGGAGGTTATGACCTAGGCGTTCTCTGTCCTGCTGTGTGTGTGTGTGTGTGTGTGTGTGTGTGTGTGTGTGTGTGTGTGTATACAGTTGAAGTCAGAAGTCTACATACACCTTAGCCAAATACATTTAAAATCAGTTTTTCACAATTCCTGACATTTAATCCTAGTGAAAATTCCCTGCCTTAGGTCAGTTAGGATCATCACTTTATTTTAAGAATGTGAAATGTCAGAATAATAGTAGAGAAGGATTTATTTCAGCTTTATTTTATTTCATCACATTCCCAGTGGGTTAGAAGTTTACATACACTCAATTAATATTTGGTAGCATTGCCTTCAAATGGTTTAACTTGGGTCAAACGTTTTGGGTAGCCTTCTACAAGCTTCCCACAATAAGTTGGGTGAATTTTGGCCCATTCCTCCTGACAGAGCGGGTGTAACTGAGTCAGGTTTGTATGAAGCCTTGTTCGCACACACTTTTTCAGTTCTGCCCACAAATGTTCTATAGGGTTGAGGTCAGGGCTTTGTGATGGCCACTCCAAGACCTTGACTTTGTTGTTCTTAAGCCATTTTGCCACAACTTTGGAAGTATGCTTAGGGTCATTGTCCATTTGGAAGACCCATTTGCGACCAATATTTAACTGATGTCTTGAGATGTTGCGTCAATATATCCACATAATTTTGCTTCCTCATGATGCCATCTATTTTGTGAAGAGCACCAGTCCATCCTGCAGCAAAGCCCCCCACAACATGATGCTGACACCCCCGTGCTTCACGGTTGGGATTGTGTTCTTCGGCTTGCAAGCCTCACCCTTTTTCCTCCAAACATAACGATGGTCATTATGGCCAAACAGCTCTATTTTTGTTTCATCAGACCAGAGGACATTTCTCCAAAAAGTACGATCTTTGTCCCCATGTGCATTTGCAAACCGTAGTCTGGCTTTTTTATGGCGGTTTTGGAGCAGTGGCTTCTTCCTTGCTAAGAGGCCTTTCAGGTTATGTTGATATAGGACTCGTTTTACTGTGGATATAGATACTTTTGTACCTGTTTCCTGCAGCATCTTCACAAGGTCATTTTCTGTTGTTCTGGGATTGATTTGCACTTTTCGCACCAAAGTAAGTTCATCTCTAGGAGACAGAACACGTCTCCTTCCTGAGCAGTATGACGTTTGCATGGTGTTTATACTTGTGTACTATTGTTTGTGCAGATGAACGTAGTACCTTCAGGCGTTTGGAAATCGCTCCCAGGGATGAAACAGACTTGTGGAGGTCTACAATTATTTTTCTGAGGTCTTGGGTGATTTCTTTTGATTTTCCCATGATGTCAAGCAAAGAGGCACTGAGTTTGAAGGTAGGCCTTGAAATACATCCACAGGTACACCTCCAATTGACTCAAATGATGTCAATTAGCCTATCAGAAGCTTCTAAAGGTATGACATCATTTTTGGGAATTTTCCAAGCTGTTTAAAGGCACAGTCAACTTAGTGTATGTAAACGTCTGACCCACTGGAATTGTGATACAGTGAATTATAAGTGAAATAATCTGTCTGTAAACAATTGTTGGAAAACTTACTTGTGTCATGCACACAGTAGATGTCCTAACCTAACCAAAACTATAGTTTGTTAACAAGAAATATGTGGAGTGGTTGAAAATCGAGTTTAAAAGACTCCAATGTAAGTGTATGTAAACTTCCGTCTTCAACTTTATGGTGTGCTTGTTTTATAGCTGTTTGTGAGGGAGCCGGAGAGGAGGCTGGGTGTGAAGGGGAACATCCGTCAACACTCCTTCTTCAAAGACACAGACTGGAGCGCTCTGGAGAAACGAGAGGTGGCGCCGCCCTTCAGGCCATCTGTGGTACGTACATCCTCAGACTGCAAGTCTGCATTTGTATGCATGTGTGTGTGCTCGCTGTGTGGGTGTGCGTTGTAACCTCTCCCCTCTCTCGTGTCCATGCAGAAATCCCCCAGTGACGTCAGTAACTTTGACAAGGAGTTTATCAATGAGAAACCCATGTTGTCGTGTGCAGATCGTACCCTCATGAACAGTGTGGACCAAACCATGTTTAGCAACTTCTCCTTCGTCAACCCAGCTGTGGGCCACATCAAAGGCCCCTGACCTGTGATAACCTTACAACAACCTACCAGAAACATATTCACAATCCATCAACAACCCACTGTACCAGCAACATATTCACAACCCATCTATTACCTTCGGACAACCCATTCACAACGCATCAATTACTCATTACGACAACACATCGCGGACAGGAGTCAAGGACACTTACCTAACAGATCAATAACATATCCACAACCAGTCAATAACACCTCAGCTCTTTTATACAGCCACGGTGTACAGCAGTGGAGGCTGCTGAGGGGAGGACGGCTCATAATAATGGCCAGAACAGAGCAAATGGAATGGTATCAAACACATGGAAACCATGTGTTTGATGTATTTGATACCATTCCACTGATTCCACTCCAGTCATTACCACGAGCCCATCCTCCCCAATTAAGGTGCCACCAACCTCCTGTGGTGTACAGACTACTTTAGGAGTCACTACCCGATTGCCCAGATTGTGTGGAATACTGAGAATGTTGTATTGTACTCATAACCTGTTATTCAATAGTGTCTGTTTTATCCCTGCACGTAAGTGTCTGTTCAATCTACTTTAACCATTTACTGAGACATTTTCTATTTAATTCTGAGTGTACAGTGCCTTGCGAAAGTATTCGGCCCCCTTGAACTTTGCGACCTTTTGCCACATTTCAGGCTTCAAACATAAAGATATAAAACTGTATTTTTTTGTGAAGAATCAACAACAAGTGGGACACAATCATGAAGTGGAACGACATTTATTGGATATTTCAAACTTTTTTAACAAATCAAAAACTGAAGAATTGGGCGTGCAAAATTATTCAGCCCCCTTAAGTTAATACTTTGTAGCGCCACCTTTTGCTGCGATTACAGCTGTAAGTCGCTTGGGGTATGTCTCTATCAGTTTTGCACATCGAGAGACTGACATTTTTTCCCATTCCTCCTTGCAAAACAGCTCGAGCTCAGTGAGGTTGGATGGAGAGCATTTGTGAACATCAGTTTTCAGTTCTTTCCACAGATTCTCGATTGGATTCAGGTCTGGACTTTGACTTGGCCATTCTAACACCTGGATATGTTTATTTTTGAACCATTCCATTGTAGATTTTGCTTTATGTTTTGGATCATTGTCTTGTTGGAAGACAACTCTCCATCCCAGTCTCAGGTCTTTTGCAGACTCCATCAGGTTTTCTTCCAGAATGGTCCTGTATTTGGCTCCATCCATCTTCCCACCAATTTTAACCATCTTCCCTGTCCCTGCTGAAGAAAAGCAGGCCCAAACCATGATGCTGCCACCACCATGTTTGACAGTGGGGATGGTGTGTTCAGCTGTGTTGCTTTTACGCCAAACATAACGTTTTGCATTGTTACCAAAAAGTTCAATTTTGGTTTCATCTGACCAGAGCACCTTCTTCCACATGTTTGGTGTGTCTCCCAGGTGGCTTGTGGCAAACTTTAAACGACACTTTTTATGGATATCTTTAAGAAATGGCTTTCTTCTTGCCACTCTTCCATAAAGGCCAGATTTGTGCAATATACGACTGATTCTTGTCCTATGGACAGAGTCTCCCACCTCAGCTGTAGATCTCTGCAGTTCATCCAGAGTGATCATGGGCCTCTTGGCTGCATCTCTGATCAGTCTTCTCCTTGTATGAGCTGAAAGTTTTAGAGGGACGGCCAGGTCTTGGTAGATTTGCAGTGGTCTGATACTCCTTCCATTTCAATATTATCGCTTGCACAGTGCTCCTTGGGATGTTTAAAGCTTGGGAAATCTTTTTGTATCCAAATCCGGCTTTAAACTTCTTCACAACAGTATCTCGGACCTACCTGGTGTGTTCCTTGTTCTTCATGATGCTCTCTGCGCTTTTAACGGACCTCTGAGACTATCACAGTGCAGGTGCATTTATACGGAGACTTGGTTACACACAGGTGGATTGTATTTATCATCATTAGTCATTTAGGTCAACATTGGATCATTCAGAGATCCTCACTGAACTTCTGGAGAGAGTTTGCTGCACTGAAAGTAAAGGGGCTGAATAATTTTGCACGCCCAATTTTTCAGTTTTTGATTTGTTAAAAAAGTTTGAAATATCCAATAAATGTCGTTCCACTTCATGATTGTGTCCCACTTGTTGTTGATTCTTCACAAAAAAAATACAGTTTTATATCTTTATGTTTGAAGCCTGAAATGTGGCAAAAGGTCGCAAAGTTCAAGGGGGCCGAATACTTTCGCAAGGCACTGCATCTGTAGTTTTATTAAAAAGAGCCACGGTTAGGCAGTTAGCTTAGTATATTAACATGTGTTGTTTTTCCATTGGTATTGCTCAGATACAGGTAGATTGTCACACTATCGGACGGTGGAGTGGTTGGTTTCAATGTACATGGATAAATGAATGGTTTATGTTTACATGATACTGTGCTTTATAATTGCACTTCAGAGGCATGTGATCGCTGTGACTAAATTATTATAGATGCCTAGATTCAGCAGTAATGATTTGTTTTTTATCCTGTACATTAAAATAGGACTTTTGTAAATACATGTCCCATTACGTATTTGCATTCAAGCATCAATGTATGTCACAGAGATCGAGGAGAACGAGAATTTAGTTGAAACCCTAAAACCGCTATCTTCCTGCCTCTCTCTCCCACTCTTTCCTTCCTGTGCCTCGCCCTCTCAGAGACTGACAAGCAGGTTAAAGTTACTATTGCTCTTTATATCTGCAACAGGGATCCTGGTGTTACACTGTGATATAATGTACTATCATCTCACTAGCTATAAAGGTCATTTATGATTAATCTGTGATTAGATACAGTACTTCCTTGATAGATAGATACAGTGCCACAACAGTTCTGTGCATTCACCGAGCAGATCAGTAGCAGTGCCTTTTCTCTCCAGTGGAGGGCAGCATAGTGGTAGACTGATTCATTAATTCACTCACCCACCTGTAGCCTACTGTCTATGCATATTTGGCTCTGTCCTCCCTCCCTTGCTTTTTTCCTCCCTCCCTTCCTTCCTACCCTCCCTCCCTAATGTTTGTTCCTCATTCCGACAAATCTCTCTCTGCCTCACCCTGCCGCCCCACCATCCCTCTCCCCAGCGCTGTGGTACCCTGGGACAGACAGACTAATCTGAGAGCGAACGATCCGTCACTGATCCATAATCCACTTAGACACAGCAGCAAACTATTTCCTGCCACTGGCCAAGGTACAGTCGCCACTTGACAACCATGTCACACCAACAAGGGTTGAGATGGGTATGGCAAGCATTTTAATGTAGAGCTCCAATGTACAGATTGCTGAACAGAAGCTGGACTATAAATGTAGATTTGACATGTTTAGAAAGGTCTGCCCTTTGAAATAGTTTGATAAGATACTGTTTTTATAAAGGTGATCAAACTGTCAGTATCTTCTGGTGCAGTGTTTCACAAATCTCTCCTGGAGTACCCACAGCCTGTCCACGTATTTGACGAATTCCATAACTAACACAGCTGATTTAACTAATGAGGGGTCTGATGATTAGGTGACCATTTGAATCAGCTGTGTTAGTTCTGAAATACATTAATGAAGTGGACTGGCTGGGACTACTCGAGGAGAGGTTTGGGCTAGAGGAGACCATTTGACTACGTTCCCTGATAATTAAATC
Organism: Oncorhynchus mykiss; assembly: GCF_057628025.1. Taxonomy (NCBI): domain Eukaryota; kingdom Metazoa; phylum Chordata; class Actinopteri; order Salmoniformes; family Salmonidae; genus Oncorhynchus; species Oncorhynchus mykiss. The sequence goes on from NC_143042.1 coordinate 16,762,020, forward strand.
AACACATATGCATTTACACCCAGTGACCACCAGAGGGCAGTGAACTACCACATATCCCCTCATTTCCTTACAGGAAACCCGCAAGTCATGCGGATGCTGTGACTCAGTAAGTGACTCATAGCTGAAATGTTTTGAATGTTTGATGTTATCAGTGGACAGGACTACAGGCTTTCACTGTCTGACGTCATGTATGTAATCTATAAATATGGAGTTATGAAAGTGGACGGCATTATGAATTATGTATTATTTTGAAGGCACAATGGATTGAGTGTCCTATATCTATAATGTGACTGCCAGTCAGACAGAACGTTTACTGTCTCATCACCACACAGGTCAATGCTCATCTCTATACATCTGTGCACACACACACACACACACACACACACACACACACACACACACACACACACACACACACACACACACACACACACACACACACACACACACACACACACACACACACACACACACACACACAGCGTTTCACTACACTCGCATTAACATCTGCTAACCATATCTATGTGACCAATTCAATTTGATTTGACACGTACAGGTGGACTCTCACCTCTAGACAGGTGACACTGTCTGTCTGACAGTCTGTCCGTCTACCTGAGTGACAGTCTCTTATCTTATCTAAGGTAACCTCATGTGCACCTGCGTTATGCCAACAGAATAGATAGTCACATACAACAGCGTCGTTGTGGCAATATAAATCTGACCTACATGAGATGGTCATGGCCTATATGAAGCAGGGAATGTCTATAAATCGGCAGTGAATCAGACTGTGTTACCCCACCAGAAGAGACATGAGTTAAGTAGCAGTGGACCGTGCCGATCTGACTGAATGTGTGAGTTCTGACTCATTCCCAGACTTACTGTAAACACAGACAGGTCTGCTGACTGGACGTTTACAACTAATGGAAGTTAATAATTCAACATACACACCCCAACCACACACACACCCCAACCACACACACACACACACACGCACGTGCTAAACATTGAGCCATTTAAAACTGGATTCCCCTGGTTTACCATTGAAGCTCCTTGAGTGTGTGTGTGTTCATGTTGTAAACAATGATTGTGCTCTGCTCTCTACGACCTGTTGACCTCCCAGAATGTAAGGCGCTTTAGTGTTACCTAACTTTACTCTTTTTTACCACGTGTGACACAGGTGTGACACAGGTGTTCTGAAATGCACCCCTACCGTCTCCAGTTAACTCTGGTATGTGTTAGTTCCTGTCAACCTAAGGAGTTGTGTCAGAGATCAAGGCCAGCTTCCTGGGGCAGTAAGGGAGCTAATGGGTTAGGGCAGGTATAAGGCAGTCGTGACATCTCCATAGGCCTTCTCTTACACTCACACAGGTGGGATTAATGCTTAGCTAGTTAGCATCACAGGAACTGAGGAAGAGGTATTGTGTAGTTAGGAGTTACATGAGTCAGGGTTACTTGGTGGAGGAGAGATTTAGAGTCAAGATAAAATGACAGAAGAGAGAGGTGGCACGAACACAGACCCCAAGGGCTAAACGAGAGAGAGACAGACAGATAGACAGATTTCACTACACTGTCATGAGATAGGTTTTCAAACATGTTTGATCACACACACACACACACACGAGTACAGGCAGAGGACCTGATATTCTGGGATGATGTAACTTCAGTCCATACGGTAGTAATCAGGCTGTTTGAGAATGTGATGTAACTTCAGGACATCGACATTGTCTAAATCCCCTCTACTCTAGCTAACACAGCCTCATGGGAACATGGTGAAACAGCACTGCAAACAACACTGAGGGAAAAGTCAGAAATTCGGCAAGACCTCAGAAAACACACACATCAGCGCGCACACACACACACACACACACACACACACACACACACACACACATCAGCGCGCACACGCAAAAACACTGGTGTCAAATCACATCAAATCAATCAAACGAAATTGTATTTGTCACATGCGCCTAATACAACAGGTCACTCGTGATACAAGTCAGTCCATGTCCATCAAATGTCTGAGAACATCAGGAGATGTGGAAACCGGCCACTAGGGGCAACAGTGAGTGCTTTAAGCTTCAAGCAGGTTTCAGTTTTGCTAGGGTGTTGTGGACGGGGATGGTGGATGGTTGTTCGTATCTGGTGGAAAAGGTTGAATGTTCAAATCCCTTGATCGAAAGTTGTTTTTGAGATTTTAGTTTTAAGTCTATCCTAAACCTTAACCCTTACTTCAAGCGTTCGGAGTTGCCTAACCTTAAGATTTCAGAGTTAATGCCTAAACTTAACCTTAAACACTTAATAATAATGGAGAAGAGGACAAGGCAGTAATGTCAGCAATAGTTACAATTGAGTAGTTGGTAATAATAATCCTCATGATAAAAATGTCATTCTAAACTAGGTGGTTCGTGCCCTGAATGCTGATTGGCTGACAGCCGTGGTATATCAGACCGTATACACAGGTATGACAAAACATTTATTTTTACTGCTCTAATTATGTTGGTAACCAATTTATAATATAAATAAGGTACCTCAGGGGTTTGTGATATATGACCAATATACCATGGCTAAGAGCTGTGTCCAGGCACTCCGCATGGCGTCGTGCAAATAACAGCCCATAGCCGTGATATATAGGCCATATACCACACCTCTTCGGGCCTTATTGCTTAAATAAAGCAGGACAGTAATATAAAAAGGAAGAAGAAAAAAAGGAGGTGGGGGGTATCAGAAAAAAATGAGGTGGGGGGTATCAGAAAAAGGAGGTGGGGGGGGCATCAGAAAAAGGAGGTGGGGGGTATCAGAAAGAAAAGAGGTGGGGGGTATCAGAAAAAGGAGGTGGGGGGTATCAGAAAAAGGAGGTGGGGGGTATCAGAAAAAGGAGGTGGGGGGGCATCAGAAAAAGGAGGTGGGGGGTATCAGAAAAAAAGGAGGTGGGGGGTATCAGAAAGAAAAGAGGTGGGGGGTATCAGAAAAAGGAGGTGGGGGGTATCAGAAAAAGGAGGTGGGGGGTATCAGAAAAAGGAGGTGGGGGGGCATCAGAAAAAGGAGGTGGGGGGTATCAGAAAAAGGAGGTGGGGGGGTATCAGAAAAAGGAGGTGGGGGGTATCAGAAAAAGGAGGTGGGGGGTATCAGAAAAAGGAGGTGGGGGGGCATCAGAAAAAGGAGGTGGGGGGTATCAGAAAAAAAGGAGGTGGGGGGTATCAGAAAAAGGAGGTGGGGGGGCATCCGAAAAAAAGGAGGTGGGGGGGTATCAGAAAAAGGAGGTGGGGGGGTATCAGAAAAAGGAGGTGGGGGGTATCAGAAAAAAAGGAGGTGGGGGGGTATCAGAAAAAGGAGGTGGGGGGGTATCAGAAAAAAGGGGGTTTCTATAGGTGACCATTTAAATAAATAACAGCTGCGGTAAGCAGAATTTGTAACAAATAAATACTTTTCCTGCCTGTGATACCAGCAGGTATAACACCCAATACAGCTGTCTTAAAATCTGGTGGGATTTTTGCCTCAAAAACTTTGCACAGGTCCCCTGTACACCAAGTCCCCTGCTCAACCTTGGACAGTCACAGAATATATGATGGTGCTTACGTTTTTGTTCTCCACACTGGCTCGAGAACTTGCTGGTGGTGGTGATTCCAGCTTTTGCTGTAAGTTTGGGGGTTCTGAAAAATCTAGAAGTCACTTTCCACTTAAATTCTCTCCAAGAGTTGTCATTGGTGTACCGCAGTACATACAGTATTACACACCATTCTTGATCTGAGATAGGCTCCTGTATTTCTGTCTCCCATGTACTTTTCAAGTACAAAGAGTCATAATCAGCCATTGAAACAAGGTTCAGGTACAAAAGGGAAATACTGTCGGTGACACGCTCTTGATTTTGAGACCTCATCAGGAGCAGTTGTAGTGTTTTCAGGTACTGGATGATAGCCCAATCTTTATGCTTCTCCAGAAAGTGTCTGGGTTTGTTAGAATCTGTTAACAAATATGTCCTAGTGAGGCCGAACTCTTCTGTAAACTGCTGGAATGACTTTAAATCGGTCTCCATGGAAAAGTTGGTGTATGAAAGACAGATTAAATGCAGACCACAGAGATTCCCCAAGGCCCTGAATTAAACCCATAGAGCTAAGTTTAGACTGATGTGTGTGTATATGGAATATTTTTTGAACCGTTCTCCAAATCTTAAAAGTGAGACCAGGTGCCTCTCTCGTGTTCATTGACATCAGAATCAGAAAATGGTAGAGCTGTCAGGGGTGTTGAAGTACGAAAGTACTTCTCCGTGTTGAGCCTTCACGACCCACTGTCATCATCAAGCCAGGTAGTCAAGGGTTTAAGTTGAGCTGCCCAACAGTATAACTTAAGGTTGGGCACAGCTAGGCCACCTGACTCTTTAGAGAGTTTTCAATCTCACTCTTGGACGTTTTCCTTGCCATAGAAAACAGAAGATCAATCGGTTCAGTGGGTCAAAAGTAGAGGTAGCTATAGGGATAGGTAACATCTGAAATGGGTATAGTAATATTGGCAGGATGTTCATTCGGACTGATTCTACTCTCCCCATTAGAGAGAGAGGCAGAATGTTCCGTCTGTCCGTATCTGCTCTAATTCAATCGCTAAGTTTAATATCATTTGCCTCATACAATTTATCTAGACGAGCAGGTATGGTAATTCCTACATATTTAATACCAGTCTGGCCATTTAAAGGACAACAATGCCTTTGTTTGCTGTGGAATATCGGCTCCTATTTCCATGCGTTCTGTTTTGTCAACATTGGCTTTGTACCCTGGGTAATGACCAAACAATGTAATAATCTTCATGAGGCAGATGGGATGGATGCCTGTGGCTCAGATAGAGGGGAAGGTCATCTTCATATAGTGAAATCTTATGTTCCTCTCCACCAATCTTAATACGTTCTTCATCCCTTATGTTTTATCTGTTTGATACATACCGTTCCTTTTATTCCATTCCAGCCATTACAATGAACCCTTCCTCCCATAGCTCCTCCCACCAGCCTCCACTGGTGTGTGTGTGTGTGTGGACATGTTTAACTATACTTGTGGGGACCAGATATCCCCAAAAGAATAGTAAACATTTTTGTGCGGATCAACTGGGGACATTTTGTTAGTCCCCACAAGGAAAAAGTCTATTTCTAGGGGGTTTAAGGTTAAGTTTAGATTTAGGGTTAGGGTTAGAGTTAAGGGTTAGGTGTAGGGTTAGGTTTTGGGGTTAGGTAAAATATAATTGCGAATGGAAATCAATTGTGTGTCCCCACAAGGTTAGTTAAACAAGACTGTGTGGTTGTGTGTGTGTGTTGTGTTTGTATATAGTGTGTATGTATGTTGTGTGTGTGAATGAGTATGGGTTTTGTGTGAGTGTGTCAGTATAGTGTGTGAGACTGAGTGTGTATACTATACACTGTGTATATAAATGTATATAGTCTGGTGAGGGTCCATAGAGTCAGAGCAAGATAGGGTCAATGCAGATAATCTAGCTAACCATTTATTTAACTAATTAGCAGTCTTATGGCTATTTTAGCCAGCCAGATCGCTCATGGCTGACTTTGAAATAGGATGTGTAAACACACAGGCACACATATACCGGTAGCTATGTTATTCCGTTGTGGTAATGTCAAATCTAGAATTAGGAGGAAGTTGAGTAAGAAGTATGTGATAGAGTGATATAAAGTTGCTGTTGCAACATGGGATTTTACTTCACAGTACTGTACCCATCTATGCACATTGTTGCTTAAGTTCATTGCAAAACATGTGTTCCGTTTTAATCTAAGGAACCTCAGATGTGTACGCAATAAAGGGTTAGGTTGATGAATTACACTGCCAGTGGAGAGTTTCATGTTAAACACAAGGGCAGGTAGGCGTCCAAATATACACCAGAGTGGACAAAACATTAGGAACACCTGCTCTTTCCATGACAGACTGACCAGCTGAATCCAGGTGAACAATATGATCCCTTATGTCAAATCCACTTCAATCAGTGTAGATGAAGGGGAGATGGTTTAAAGACGGATTTAAAGACAATATAGATATGGATTGCGTATGTATGCCATTCAGTGCCTTTGAACGGGGTATGGTAGTAGGTGCCAAGCACACCGGTTTGAGTGTCAAGATCTGCAACGCTGCTGGGTTTTTCACGTTCGACAGTTTTCCGTGTGTATGGTCCTCCGCCCAAAGGACATCCAGCCAACGCAGGCCAGTGGTCAAAAACGGGTCATTGATGAAAGAGGACAAAAGAGCCTGACACGAATTGTGCAGAGCAACAGAGTGGCTACAGTTAGTCAACTGACAGTCCAGTACAATATTGCTGCCCAAAGACCCATAAAAGAATGCACAACTCGTACCTTGATACGAATGGGTTATGGCAGCATGAAAGAAGAAACTGGGGTTGCAGTGGGATAAGGAATGAAAACACTGGAGGATTGGATATTCTGTGTTATTCTAAGGAACCTCAGCTGTGTATTCAAAAAGGGTTAGATTGATTAATTACAGTGTCAAAAGTCATGCTGTGCATGACGCACATATATACAGCTCTGGAAAAAATTAAGAGACCACTGCAAATGTGTCCGTTTTTCTGGTTTTACTAAATTACTGACTAAATTTATCCCAAATTCCAAATAAAAATATTGTAATTTAGAGCACTTATTTGTAGAAAATGACAACTGGTCAAAATAACCAAAAAGATGCAGTGTTGTCAGACCTCGAATGTTGCAAAGAAAAGAAGTTCATATTCATTTTTAAACACAACACTCAATGTTTTAACTTGGGAAGAGTTCAGAAATTAATATTTGATGGAATAACCCTGATTTACAATCACAGCTTTCATGCGTCTTGGCATGCTCTCCACCAGTCTTTCACATTGATGTTGGGTGACTTTATGCCACTACTGGCGCAACAATTCAATCAGCTCTGCTTTGTTTGATTACTTGTGACCATCCATCTTCCTCTTGATCACATTCCAGAGGTTTTCAATGGGGTTCAGGTCTGGAGATTGGGCTAGCCATGACAGGGTCTTGATCTGGTGGTCCTCCATCCACACCTTGATTGACCTGGCTGTGTGCCAAGGAGAATTGTCCTGCTGGAAAAAAAACAATCCTCAGAGATGGTGGGTGCTAGACACTGTGGCTTGTAGGCCTCTCCAAGTCTCACACCCACTGGTTGGTGACATTAGTATTGTGTTTAAAAATGAATATGAACTTCTTTTTTGTGCATTATTCTTGGTCTGACAACACTGGAACTGTTTTGTTATTTTGACCAGTTGTCATTTTCTGCAAATAAAGGCTCTAAATGACAATATTTTTATTTAGAATTTGGGAGAAATGTTGTCAGTTGTTTATAGAATAAAACAAAAAAATGTTCATTTTAACCAAAGATACCTATAAATAGTAAAACCAGAGAAACTGATAATTTTGCTGTATGTGAGCTGTATGTGCAACTTCCACAAATGTACTGCAAAGTCATCATCTGAACTGAATTCAATGTCTGTAAGGTAAAATATGGGTCAAGGCGGACAGGAGACATTTTATTATTGCATATTATAAAAGTGATATAACACCATATTACTTATTGTCCTTGATCCTTGTCACGTATAAAACAGTTCAAATCTAATTTGATAACCAAATTACAGCTGATTGGTTTTCAAATAAATTTAAACTGTCACATAACACAGTCAGTCATAACTGTGACCTGTCTAATCATAGATGGCCAGCGCAGAGACCTTGTGATCAGTGATGGAAGAGATTAATTTGCTGTGATCCACTGGGTCCAAAAATGCTGGGCACTGATACAGTTGAAGTTTACATACACCTTATTCAAATACCGTTTTTTTTAAAACAATTTTTTCACAATTCCTGACATTTAATTGTAGTAAAAATTCCCTGTCTTAGGTCAGTTAGGATCACCACTTTGGTTTAAGAACGTGAAATGTCAGAATAATAGTATAGAGAATTATTTATTTCAGCTTTTATTTCTTTCATCACATTCCCAGCGGGTCAGAAGTTCATATACACTCAATTAGTATTCGTCTAGCATTGCCTTTAAATTGTTTAACTTGGGTCAAACGTTTTGGGTAGACTTCCACAAGCTTCCCACAATAAGTTGGGTGAATTTTGGCCCATTCCTCCTGACAGAGCTGGTGTAACTGAGTCAGGTTTGTAGGCCTCCTTGCTCGCACACGCTTTTTCAGTTCTGCCCACAAATTTTCTATAGGATTGAGGTCAGGGCTTGTGTTGGCCACTCCAATACCTTGACTTTGTTGTCCTTAAGCCATTTTGCCACAACTTTGGAAGTATGCTTGGGGTCATTGTCCATTTGGAAGAACCATTTGTGACCAAGCTTCAACTTCCTGACTGATGTCTTGGGATGTTGCTTCAAAATATCCACATACATTTCCTCCCTCAATTTCCTCCCTCCGCCACCTATTTTGGGAAGTGCACCAGTCCCTCCTGCAGAGAAGCACCCCCACAACATGATGCTGCCAAACGATAGTACTTGTGTATTATTGTTCATGCAGATGAACGTAGTACCTTCAGGCGTTTGGAAATTGCTCCCAAGGATGAAACAGACTTGTGGAGGTCTACAAATATTTTTCTGAGGCCTTGGGTGCAAAAATTACAGTTTGTTAACAAGAAATGTGTGGAGTGGTTGAAAAACAAGTTTTAATGACTCCACCCTAAGTGTACGTAAACTTCCAACTTCAACTGTATGTTCTCTGTACTTCCAGTTCAACTCTCATCAGCTCCTCTCCTCATTCAGAATACACTGAAGTTTAGCTCTCACAATTATTTCCTCCATCTCCTCCTGCCTTTTTAGAAAACAACTATTCCCATTTCCTCCTCTCTCTTTCTATACTTGGACCACACATGTACTAAATAGTCTGTTTTAGTCCCTCTTCCACCCACTTAGTGTCGGCATAGTGTCGGAGTGAGACACCAAGCCGTGTAGCAGGTAGACAGTGGTTGTGAATTGTGTGTGCGCGCGTGTGTTTGGGAGACATGACTCCACACCAGATGCACACAGTACAATGCAGCATTGTTACGAGAGGACTAAACTCAGGGGAAATCTCCATAGTTGTTTCTGCTGGGTCTCTGACCACTGCTGCTGCTATAATCACACACACACACACACACACACACACACACACGCTAGAGACCATTCAGAGAGCTCACAGGAAATCCTTTTTTGCGGGCAACTGGGGACAGGGTCAACTATGAGAACACGGTTTTGAAAGGAGAAACAGAGTCCTATGTCTGTCTGTCCCACATGTTCACTGGAAAAATACTCACTCCTACCGCTCTTCTCATATAAAACATTGATTCACTGTGTTGTAACAGTCTGGAGCTATGCCCAATGTTACTATTCTCATTCTGAACCAGAGTCTCTGCTGACTGGATAGTATGAAAGCTGACATCCCTACTGGACAGTATGAAAGCTGACATCCCTACTGGACAGTATGAAAGCTGACATCCCTACTGGACAGTATGAAAGCTGACATCCCTACTGGACAGTATGAAAGCTGACATCCCTACTGGACAGTATGAAAGCTCACATCCCTACTGGACAGTATGAAAGCTCACATCCCTACTGGACAGTATGAAAGCTCACATCCCTACTGGACAGTATGAAAGCTGACATCCCTACTGGACAGTATGAAAGCTCACATCCCTACTGGACAGTATGAAAGCTCACATCCCTACTGGACAGTATGAAAGCTCACATCCCTACTTGACAGTATGAAAGCTCACATCCCTACTGGACAGTATGAAAGCTCACATCCCTACTGGACAGTATGAAAGCTCACATCCCTACTGGACAGTATGAAAGCTCACATCCCTACTGGACAGTATGAAAGCTCACATCCCTACTGGACACTGAAAGCTCACATCCCTACAAGGCCTTGTAGACCCAGCAAAGGGGAGAGTTAACTCTATCGTGACCTTTCTTCTACTCAATCATCTGATCTGTGTAGTTTACCTTAGAAGATCAATGTAGTTACCTTCCAATGGTAATATAATATACCAGAGGTCAGACGATACCGCCACATAGGCAGGGTGGATCAGATTCCATGGGTGAAGGTGCAAACACGCCTGCATACAATATATTCAACAGGTGAGGGTAGACAGACACCTTACGTGAGTAATTGTGTCAGTTAACCATTAATGTGGATGAACGGTGGCTGTGTGTGTGTGTGTGTGTGTGTGTGCAGTAGGTGTATGTGTGTGAAGGTGCAGGTCACTTACGGGAGATATGGGTCATATGTTGATCCTGTTGCTGGGTAAATGGTAACTGGGAATACTGGTCTCTCAGTCCACCAACCCCATTCCATCTGTCACTGGGGAGTGAAGTGGAACAGAGAGAACGAGAGGCTGGGGGCAATCTGGATCATGAGTCTGACTGGTTTCATGGTACTGAGGCCAGACAGGCTGAAGGAGTCTGAAGTTGCAACGCTCAGATACAGCTGTGAGAGAGAAGATACACTGTTAGTCAGCCTACTGGAACAATAGTGTTGGAACGTGCTTTCACACAGCCATCCTGATTCATGCCCCTCAGTGGGATGTGAATAAACTCACGTCCACCTAAATGACGGCACCCTCCTAATCCTCTGCCTCTCTCTCTCTCTCTTTCTATGCCCCAATTCTCTTCTTTCCCCATCCTCTCTCCCCCTCCTTCGTGACTTTATAATTGATCCCAGAGAGTGATGTGATGTCTGGAGGCTCACGTACCCCTAAGTGGGTTAGGCTAAATAGTGGAGAGAGGAGGAAAGAGGGAGAGAGGAGAGATGTAACTGACAACGATTGAGGTTGAAAGGTCTGAAAAGGGGAGTGGTGGAGACTTGAGTGTATTTCTTGGAGAGGAAAGGAACATGCACACACAGGGTGATGCCATCTGTACCGATGCCAGTTGGCATTGCCGTGTCCTCCGCAGCAATCCTGTTAGCCCTCAGCAAGCTTTAACCCATTTACTGTAGTGAGGGAGGCCCAGATTTTACCTTCATTTTATAACCCCCTTAAGTTTGTACACCAAATATCTCAGACCGAATGTTACTCTAACTTCCCCTTGACAGCACTGCCCTTCTGGCAGTTTCAGCTGGGTCATCATGGCTAGAGGCTGTCCTAACAAGAAATTCTGTTTTTAGTTTCTTTAGTGAAAATACAAAAACAGGAAATACTGAAACAGTTGGAACCAATTCTGGGAACCAATTCTTATACAACAGAACAGCTTGTCTACATCTGCCTATTCATCTGCATTTTCCTGTTTGGATTCCAGTATTGTCCAATGAGGGGAAAATACAGTCATACCAGAAAGAAACAACCCCTTGGTTTGCACTTAAACAGCCTCCCGGGTGGCGCAGTGGTTAAGGGCGCTGTACTGCAGCGCCAGCTGTGCCATCAGAGTCCGCGCCCAGGCTCTGTCGTAACCGGCCGCGACCGGGAGGCCTGTGGGGCGACCCACAATTGGCCTAGCGTAGTCCGGGTTAGGGAGGGCTTGGTCGGTAGGGATGTCCTTGTCTCATCGCGCACCAGCGACTCCTGTGGCGGGCCGGGCGCAGTGCGCGCTAGCCAAGGTTGCCAGGTGCACGGTGTAGCCTCCGACACATTGGTGCGGCTGGCTTCCGGGTTGGATGCGCTGTGTTAAGAAGCAGTGCTGGTTGGGTTGTGTATCGGAGGACGCATGACATTCAACCTTCGTCTCCCCCGAGCCCGTACGGGAGTTGTAGCGATGAGCCAAAATAGTAGCTACTACAACAATTGGATACCACGAAAAAGGGGTAATAAATTGTTTTTTTTAATTTTAAAAAACAGAGGGCGGCCTCTCGAGTGGCGCAGCTGTTTAAAGCACTGCATCATTGTGCTTGAGGCGTCACTACAGACCCAGGCGGATCCCAGGCGGCTGTGATTGGGAGATCCGTGAGGTGGTGCACAATTGGCCCAGCGTAATCCGGGTTAAGGGAGCGTTTGGCCAGCTAGGATTTCCTTGTCCGTTTGCGCTCTAGCGACTCCTTGAAGTGGGACGGGCACATGAAAGCGGACTTCGGTCGCTGGCTGGATGGTGTTTTTTTTCCCACACATTGGTGCGGCTGGATTCCGGGTTAAGCGAGCAATGTGTCAAGAAGCAGTGCAGTTGGTAGAGTCGAGCTTAGGAGCATGCATGGCTCTCAACTTTGACCTCTCACAAGTCCATAGGGCAGTTGTAGCGATGGGACAAGACTGTAACTACCAATTGGATATCACGAAATTGGGGCAACAAAAAAAAACAAGCCTATTCTTATCACCATAGGGATGGTGACAGGTTTCCTCCAGATGTGACACTTGGCATTCAAACCAAAGAGTTCAATCTTGGTTTCATCAGACCAGAGAATCTTGTTTCTCATTGTCTGAGAGTCATTTAGGTGCCTTTTGGCAAACTCCAAGCGGGCTGTCATGTTCCTTTTACTGAGGAGTGGCTTCCGTGGAGTGCTGCAGAGATGGTTGTCCTTCTGGAAGGTTCTCCCATCTTCACAGAGAAACTCTGAAGCTCTGTCAGAGTGAGCATCAGGTTCTTGGTCACCTCCCTGACAAAGGCCCTTCTCCCCCAATTGACTCAGTTTGGCCGGGCGGCCAGCTCTAGGAAGAGTCTTGGAGGTTCCAAACTTCTTCCATTTAAGAATGATGGAGGCCATTGTGTTCTTGGGGACCTTCAATGCTGCAGAACTTTTTTGGTACCTTTCCCCAGATCTGTGCCTCGACACAATCCTGTCTCGGAGCTCTACGGACAATTCCTTCGACCTCATGGCCTGGTTTTTGCTCTGACATGAACTGTCAACTGTGGGACCTTATATAGACAGGTGTGTGTGCCTTTCCAAATAATTTCCAATCAATAGAATTTTACCGTAGGTGGACTCCAATCCGGTTGTAGAAACATCCCACGGTTGATCATTGGAAACAGGATGCACCTGAGCTCAATTTCGAGTCTCAGAATAAAGGGTCAGAATCCTTATGTAAATTAAGTTTGTTTTTTATTTGTAATACATTTGCTAAAATGTCTAAAAATATGTTTTCACTTTGTCATTATGAGGTGTGCTGTAACTGTCTCTACTAAGCCTGCCCTCCACAAATAGATCCCTAATACTGCACTGACTAACTGGCGCCAATCACTGTTTTATCCATTCATGTTCTGTATGGGGAACTGGTGTTGCAGTGCTAAGTAATTTCATTTCATTTCTGCTCAAGTTCATTTAAAAATGTCTCACTTACTATCTCTCTCTCTCTTTCAGCTGTGTCATGACTCAGCTCTTTGTCCTCTCCAAGGTGATGAGCTCCTCCTCATTAACAGATCATGTGATCATGTTCTCTTAGGTCTGATAAGACGGACACAGTAATCCTGTCAGTCAAAACTGACCCTTCTGATCAACCCAGCATTATCACATACACACACACACAGTGCCTTCATTACGTATTCAGACCCCTTGACATTTTGTTGGGTTATAGCCTGAATTTCAAATTGATTAAATTGAGATTTTTTTTTTCCATTGACCTTTGCACAATACCCCATAATGTCAAAGTGGATTTTAAAAAATGAACAATTACTCATTAATAAGACACGGAAGCTGAAATGTCTTGAGTCAATAGCAATTCAACCCATTTGTTATGACAAAACTAAATAAGTTCAGGAGTACAAATTTGTTTAACAAGTCACATAAGAAGTTGCATGGACTCACTCTGTGTGCAATAATAGTGTTTAACATGATTTTTGAATGACTACCTCATCTCCGTACCCCACACATACAGATAATTGTAAGGTCCCTCAGTTGAGCGGTGAATTTCAAACAGATTCAACCACAAAGACCAGGGGAGGTTTTCCAATGCCTCGCAAAGAAGTGCACCTATGATGGGGAAAAAAATACATGAAATATCCCTTTGAGCATGGTCAAATATGAAATGACACTTTGGATGGTGTATCAATACACCCAGTCACTACAAAGATACAGGCTTCCGTCCTAACTTAGTTGCCGGAGAGGAAGGAAACCACTCAGGGATTTCAGCATGAGGCCAATGGGGACTTTAAAACAATTACAGAGTTTAATGGCTATGATAGGGGAAAACTGAGGATGGATCAACATGGTAGCTTTTCCATAATACCAACCTCATTGACAGAGTACAGAATTAAAATATTCTGAAACATGCGTACAGTTTGCAACAAGGCAATAATGTAATACTGCAAAAAATGTGTAATAATACATGAATACATTTGCAAAGAAAAATGTTGCTCTGTCACTATGGGGCATTGTGTGTAGATTGTTTTTATCCCTCATCAATTTAATCAATTTTGAACATGGCTGTAACGTAACAAAATGTGGAAAAAGTCAAGGGGTCTGAATACTTTCAGAATGCACTGTAAACCAGACCCATGTTCCATTAATGTCTGACTCTGCAGCTTCTCTTATCTCCCACAGAGATTATCATATACACACATTAATGCATATACTGTACACACACATGCACACACAAACGTGTGCACTCACTCATGCATGAACATACACTCACACAAGGAGAAAGTCAGTTTGCACCGCCACATACAGAGCATACAAACACATGGCCCAATAGCCTACAGAAAAAACATTTAACCATCAATGTGAATGAACCGTGACATGGTGTATGTGGGTGAAGGTGCAGGTCACTTACAGGAGATATATGTTGATCCTGTTGCTGGGTAAATGGTAACTGGGGATACTGGTCTCTCAGTCCACCAACCCCATTCCATCTGTCACTGGGGAGTGAAGTGGAACAGAGAGAACGAGAGGCTGGGGGCAATCTGGATCATGAGTCTGACTGGTTTCATGGTACTGAGGCCAGACAGGCTGAAGGAGCCTGAAGTTGCAACGCTCAGATACAGCTGTGAGAGAGAAGATACACTGTTAGTCAGCCTACTGGAACAATAGTGTTGGAACGTGCTTTCACACAGCCATCCTGATTCATGCCCCTCAGTGGGATGTGAATAAACTCACGTCCACCTAAATGACGCCACCCTCCTAAGCCTGCCTCTCTCTCTCTCTCTCTAGCCTGACCCACTCAGGGATACGTTGGCCTCCACTGTGACTTTATAATTGATCCCAGAGAGTGATGTAAAGTGATGTGTGGAGGCTCACGTACCCTTGAGCGGGTTAGGCTCAATAGTGGAAAGGGAGGGAGAGGAGAGATGTAAATGAGAATGATTGAGGCTGAAAGGTCTGAAAAGGGGAGTGGTGGAGACTTGAGTGTATTTCTTGGAGAGGAAAGGAACATGCACACAGGGTGATGCCATCTGTACCGATGCCAGTTGGCATTGCCGTGTCCTCCGCAGCAATCCTGTTAGCCCTCAGCAAGCTTTAACCCATTTACTGTAGTGAGGGAGGCCCAGATTTTACCTCCATTTTATAACCCCCTTAAGCTTGTACACCAAATATCTCAGACCGAATGTTACTCTAACTTCCCCTCGACAGCAATCCTTCCCAGCTCGTCTGGCAGTTTCAGCTGGGTCATCATGACTAGAAGCTGTCCTAACTTGAATCACTGCCTTTGTTTCTTTAGTGGAAATATCAAAACAGTCACAGGAAACACTAAAACAGTTCTCAAACGACAGAACCACTTGTCTATCTGCCTACTCATCTGTATTTTCTTGTCAACGTTTGGACTCCAGTATTGTCCAATGAGGGAAAAATAAAGTGACACCAGAAAGAGACAAGCCCTCGATTTGCACTTAAACAGCCTATTCTTAGGGCCTCCCGCGGGGTCTAAGGCACTGCATCGCCGCGCTTGAGGCGTCACTACAGACCCATGTTCGATCCCAGGCTGTGTCACAGCCAGCTGTGACCGGGAGACCCATGAGGTGGTGTACAATTGGCCCAGCATTGTCCAGGTTAGGGGAGAGAGGGATGGAATCTCCCCGTCAATGACCCCCAGACAAAGAGAGAGGAATGAAAAGAGTAGTGGCTCTGTGACTGTCTCTCATTTAATTTCCTTTTAGGGTTACAGACAGGTTTGACAAACACAGGCTTTGTAAGTGAGTGTGACAGTGAGTGTGACAGTGAGTGTGTGTGAAGGTGTGTCTTGTGATTGATGCAGCAGTAATAAAGCCATTTAGGACTGTTTACAACATGATGATTAATGGTCACAAGGTCGAATCATGATGACTTTTTCCAGGTGTGTGTGTGTGTGTCTATATACAGTGCCTTGCGAAAGTATTCGGCCCCCTTGAACTTTGCGACCTTTTGCCACATTTCAGGCTTCAAACATAAAGATATAAAACTGTATTTTTTTGTGAAGAATCAACAACAAGTGGGACACAATCATGAAGTGGAATGACATTTATTGGATATTTCAAACTTTTTTAACAAATCAAAAACTGAAAAATTGGGCGTGCAAAATTATTCAGCCCCCTTAAGTTAATACTTTGTAGGGCCACCTTTTGCTGCGATTACAGCTGTAAGTCGCTTGGGGTATGTCTCTATCAGTTTTGCACATCGAGAGACTGAATTTTTTTCTCATTCCTCCTTGCAAAACAGCTCGAGCTCAGTGAGGTTGGATGGAGAGCATTTGTGAACAGCAGTTTTCAGTTCTTTCCACAGATTCTCGATTGGATTCAGGTCTGGACTTTGACTTGGCCATTCTAACACCTGGATATGTTTATTTTTGAACCATTCCATTGTAGATTTTGCTTTATGTTTTGGATCATTGTCTTGTTGGAAGACAAATCTCCGTCCCAGTCTCAGGTCTTTTGCAGACTCCATCAGGTTTTCTTCCAGAATGGTCCTGTATTTGGCTCCATCCATCTTCCCATCAATTTTAACCATCTTCCCTGTCCCTGCTGAAGAAAAGCAGGCCCAAACCATGATGCTGCCACCACCATGTTTGACAGTGGGGATGGCGTGTTCAGCTGTGTTGCTTTTACGCCAAACATAACGTTTTGCATTGTTGCCAAAAAGTTCAATTTTGGTTTCATCTGACCAGAGCACCTTCTTCCACATGTTTGGTGTGTCTCCCAGGTGGCTTGTGGCAAACTTTAAACAACACTTTTTATGGATATCTTTAAGAAATGGCTTTCTTCTTGCCACTCTTCCATAAAGGCCAGATTTGTGCAATATACGACTGATTGTTGTCGTATGGACAGAGTCTCCCACCTCAGCTGTAGATCTCTGCAGTTCATCCAGAGTGATCATGGGCCTCTTGGCTGCATCTCTGATCAGTCTTCTCCTTGTATGAGCTGAAAGTTTAGAGGGACGGCCAGGTCTTGGTAGATTTGCAGTGGTCTGATACTCCTTCCATTTCAATATTATCGCTTGCACAGTGCTCCTTGGGATGTTTAAAGCTTGGGAAATCTTTTTGTATCCAAATCCAGCTTTAAACTTCTTCACAACCGTATCTCGGACCTGCCTGGTGTGTTCCTTGTTCTTCATGATGCTCTCTGCGCTTTTAACGGACCTCTGAGACTATCACAGTGCAGTTGCATTTATACGGAGACTTGATTACGCACAGGTGGATTGTATTTATCATCACTAGTCATTTAGGTCAACATTGGATCATTCAGAGATCCTCACTGAACTTCTGGAGAGAGTTTGCTGCACTGAAAGTAAAGGGGCTGAATAATTTTGCACGCCCATTTTTTCAGTTTTTGATTTGTTAAAAAAGTTTGAAATATCCAATAAATGTCGTTCCACTTCATGATTGTGTCCCACTTGTTGTTGATTCTTCACAAAAAAATACAGTTTTATATCTTTATGTTCGAAGCCTGAAATGTGGCAAAAGGTCGCAAAGTTCAAGGGGGCCGAATACTTTCGCAAGGCACTGTATATATATGTGAGTGTACATGTACAGTGCCTTCAGAAAGTAATTCACACCCCTCGCTTTCCTCAACATTTTGCTGTGTTACAGCCTGAAAACTGTTGAACTGCTTTGTCACATTTTGTTGCAGTATTACATTAGTGCCTTGTTGCAAACAGGATGAACGTTCTGAAATATATTCCTTCCTTTCACTCTGTCAATGAGGTTAGTATTGTGGAGTAACTACAATGTCGTTGATTCATCCTCAGTTTTCTCCTATCGTAGCCATTAAACTCTAACATAGTGAAATCCCTGAGTGGTTTCCTTCCTCCGGCAACTGAGTTAGGAAGGATGCCTGTATCTTTGTAGTGACTGGGTGTATTGATACACCATCCAAAGTGTAATTCATATTTGACCATGCTGAAAAGGATGTCTTTTTTTTTTACCCATCTACCAAAAGGTGCACTTATTTGCGAGGAATTGGAAAACCTCCCTGGTCTTTGTGGTTGAATCGGTGTTTGAAAGTCACTGCTCAACTGAGGGATCTTATAGATAATTGTATGTGTGGGGTACAGAGATGAGGTAGTCATTCAAAAATCATGTTACACATTATTATTGCACAGAGTGAGTCCATGCTTAAGCAAATCTTTGCTCCTGAACTTTAGTCTTAACAAATGGGTTGAATGGTTCTTGACTCAAGAAATGTAAGCTTCTCATGTTTTATTAATTTGTAAAAGGTTTGAATAACATTATTCCGCTTTGACATTATGGGATACTGTGTGTAGGCGAGTTAAAAAAATAAATTAAAAAAATCTACATTTAATCAATTTGAAAAATCAGGCTGTGAAACAATGTGGAAACAGTCGAGGGGTGTGAATACTTTCTGAAGGAACTGTATGTGTGTGCGTGCATGTACGTGTGTGATTATGCTGGGTAGATCAGAGGGGTCAGTTTAGACTGACAGGATTACTGTGTCCGTCTTATCAGAACTTGATCTGTTAATGAGGAAGAGCTCATCGCCTTGGAGAGGACAGAGAGCTGAGTCATGACACAGCTATGTGAGTGAGTGAGAAAGTATATCAACATTTTTAAATGAACTTCCCCTGAACGGGGACATGACACATGAGCAGAAATGAAATTACTAGGCACTGCAACACTAGTTCCCCATACAGAACATGAATAGATAAAGTGATTAGCATCAGTTAGTCAGTGCAGCATTAGGGATCTATTTGTGGAGTGCTGGCTTAGCAGAGACAGTTACAGTGCATTCGGAAAGTATTCAGACCCCTTGACTTTCACATTTTGTTACGTTACAGCCTTAAGGTAAAATTGACTATTTTAAATAATCATCGACTAACTTATTACACCATTATAGCAAAGCAAAAACATGTTTTTAGAAAACATAAGTACCTTATCTGCATTAGTATTCAGACCCTTTGCTATGAGACTCAAAATTGAGCTCAGGTGCATCCTGTTTCCATTGATCAACCTTGAGATGTTTCTACAACCGGATTGGAGTCCAACCGTCGTAAAATTCTATTGATTGGAAATTATTTGGAAAGGCACACACACCTGTCTATATAAGGTCCCACAGTTGACAATGTATGTCAAAGCAAAAACCAAGCCATGAGGTTGAAGGAATTGTCTGTAGAGCTCCGAGACAGGATTGTGTCGAGGCACAGATCTGGGGAAAGGTACCAAAAAAGTTCTGCAGCATTGAAGGTCCCCAAGAACACAATGTTCTCCATCATTCTTAAATGGAAGACTCTTCCTAGAGCTGGCCGCCGGCCAATCTGAGCAATCGGGGGAGAAGGGCCTGGTGTAAACCTTGTACCATCCCTATGGTGAAGCATAGTGGTGGCAGCATCATGCTGTGGGGATGTCTTCAGTGGCAGGGACTGGGAGACTAGTCAGGATAGGGGGAAAGATAAACAAAGGAATGTACAGAGAGACCCTTCATGAAAACCTGCTCCAGAGTGCTCAGGATCTCAGACTGGGGCAAAGGTTTTTACCTTCCAACAGGACAACAACCCTAAACACACAGCGAAGACAATGCAGGAGTGGCTTCGGGACAAGTCTCTGAATGTCCTTGAGTGGTCCAGCCAGAGCCCGGACTTGGTCACGATCGAACATCTCGGAAGGATCCTGAAATTAGCTGTGCTGCGACACTCTCCATCCAACCTGACAGAACTTGAAAGGATCTGCAGAGAAGAATGGGAGAAACCCCCAAATACAGGTGTGCCAAGCTTGTAGCGTCAAACCCAAGAAGACTCCAGGCTGTAATCGCTGCCAAAGGTGCTTTAACAAAGTACTGAGTAAATGGTCTAAATACTTATGTAAATGTGATTTCAGTTTATTTTTAATACATTTGAAAAAAAATCAAAAAAACAGTTTTTGCTCTGTCATTATGGGGCATTGTGTATAGATTGATGAGGTGAAAAAAACAATTTAATCAATTTTGAATGTGGTTGTAACGTAACAAAATGTGGAAATACACACACACACACACACACACACACACACACACACAGGGAGAAAGCCGGTCTGCACCACCACATACAGAACATACAAACAGACAGAAACATGGCCCAATAGCCTGCAGCCAAAACCAGGACTCTTTATGTATAACCATACACAAGCGAGAGTAGATAGTCCATGCAGGTATCTGTCATGTATAGGGACTTTGAGTCTATCAAACATTAGTTCAACCTGAGCTGGGTATGCAAAATCCAATGCAAATTAACTTTCCTGAAGTTTGCTTGTGTGAGGTCATGTGACTGGGTCGAGACAAGTGTACATGAGAGTAGTCACATACACTCTGGCTGCTGTAGACCAAAACCCCAGCCAACCCAGCACAGGCCAGCCACATCAGGCCGTGAATCCGACAGCAGCGCCTGCCGGGGTTGGCAAGTAGTGTACGTTTGGCTGGAGTTGAATCACAGCAGCATACATGCCACAGTTACCCCACGCTCCCTGCACAAACCCCATCTGAATGAATGATACAACGACAACACAGCAACAACTATCAAGAGCAACATCTTTAACTCTGCCCAGACAACATAGTCTGACTATTTGCAAGACAAAAACCCCTTGACCTTGCAATCATGAGTGTAACTGCAGCCATGTGACCACTGTAAATAGTACTGTATTGCCATCAGAGCTAGAGTGCTGCTGGCCTGCCCTTGGTTTACACATCAAACCTCTGGCCTGTGCCATTTCAACAGCACATGACATGGGCCTGATGGCCTCAGCTGTTTTTTGGACACCACATGAATCTCACCAGAACGAAGGCTACTGGACCACCACATGGAAATAGGTTGTCCCAAATGGCACTCTATTCCCTACATAGTACACTTACTTTGAGCCTCACGGGCCTTGGTCAAAAGTAACAGGCTGTAGGGAATAGGATGGCATTTGGTATGCAGCCGTAGAATAGATGGAGAACGGTGCTTGTCCCAGATATGAAGAGGGAGACTGCTGTCACTTTCTCTCCAATAGGGCGATACATGGTAGAGCTGGGTATGGGTTGAGAGACAGTGGTTTATAGACTGCTGTAGTGCTGAGGGCCAGAGGACAGAATGCTAGGCTAATCCTGTACAGCACAGTACAGGGATTCCCTGAATGTAGGACACAGAGACATTCTGTACTGCCATGCAGCTCTGTGTGTCTAGACAATAGAGAAACGGACAGAGAAGGCTTGGACCCTGCTATTCTAGGGGGATTAATAGTGGATAAATAAAGCCCCTGTTATTACACACAAGCGCCTTCATTCCGGGGGCACTGCTTCAGAGCCTTTGTTGCATCATTGACTTCTCCTTTGATGTCCGTTTGACTGAAATCTGACAGCCAAATGAGAAGAGTAGGGGAGAGAGGAGACAGGAACAGGGGTAAATAACAAGAGGAGTTCGGAGAGAGCTGGACCTACCTCAGTTCAACACAGATTTAATGAATTGTACTGTGTCCAATTACATTACACCAGTGTTTCTTAATCCTGGCCCTGGGGACCCAAAGGGGCACATTTTTGTTTTTGCCTTAGCACCAAACACCTGATTCGAATCACCAAAGCTCAATGATAAGCTGATAATTTGAATAAGCTGTGTAACGCTAGGGCAAAAACAAAAAATAACCCCCCTTTAGGTCCCCAGGACTAGGATTAAGAAACACTGCAAAACACTCATCCCTGTTCTTGAGTGTGTGTTCTACTGACCTGTAAAACAGCTACTCCAACATGTTTTACTCCATGGACTGTCTGGGAGAGCATTTTTAACAGAGAATGGTTTCATTCGTTCTCAGCACAGTAAACGAGGGATACAAAGTATATTCAAAGCAGCTGTGTTAATTAAGCAATTAACATCCCATCATGCTTAGGGTGATGTATAAAAATGCCCAGTTGCCCGTTATTTTGGCTACCATGGTTAGAATAGGAGTATCTATGTAGTATCTTTGCCCAGGCACATTAAAGCTGTTCTGGCTCGTGGTGGCCCAATGCCTTATTAAGACACTTTATGCTGGTGTTTCCTTTATTTTGGCAGTTACCTATAGGTCAGTATAGGTGTTGACAGCTAGTGTTGATCTGGCTCTGGCGTGACACTATTTAAACAGATGTGTTTGAATGTGGCATGGTACAACAAACTCCAGCTTCCAGTTGTGTTGAAGTTTCTGGTCTCCCTCTCCAAAGTGAAACACATTGATAGGGTGTTTGCCTATCAAGTAGTGTTTCGACAGGCCTCAGCACTCTCAAAACACTTCTATATTGTCCTATAGTACCTTTTAGAATCAAGTGTTTTGGTGACAATTGAGTTGCTTTAAAGGTTCTAGCATACTTCTCCAAAGGGAAACACATTTGTTAGGGTGTTTGCCTTTCAGATAGTGTGCCCCAAAAACATAAATAATGAAGATATGACATCCACAAGATGGCTTATTTTCCTGGAGATTTATTGGCCCAGCAAATGCAGAATTTACACATGTTCTCTCAGACGCTTTGCTTGCCATACACAAGTCATACACAGTACTCAGGTGCCATCCGCTCCAAACCATTATCTAAATCTACATAGAAATAAATAGCTTGAGAAAAAAATGTCTTACAAAAAAACAAAATTCAAGTATCAGAAGCAAACAAATGAACAAAAGTAGTACTGCCAATATGATATGCAGAACATATTTGGCTGGCTAGCAAAACAACTTCAAAGCCATTTTTCTCAGTTTCACTGTTGGCGTAGTTACTGCGTTTTACCTTTGTAGGGCAGAGTAGTACACGACTTACAATTAAGTATGAATCAGCCAATCAGAGAGAGGTAAAAAAAAAAAAGAGCATCTACAAAATACCTTTCCACTCAGTTCTAGACTTGAACATTCCAAACGCTGAGCATTCCTTCAAGTCTGATATATGTACATGTCTATTTACAGAACGTATTTTCATAACAAAGATATAAATGCTCACACATGTTAGTAGCTGGCTTAACAAAGAAAAGTGAAACACGTTACACTGCATGTACTCGGAAGGTAGCATATGTCTGAATTTCTATGGCCAGCTATATGGGTGCAGAAGCAGCATTGGGCTTGCAGGACAAGCACTAGGCACTCTAGGTCCAAATCTCCTTTCGGAGAGAAAGACAGAAAGAGACAATTGTGTCTATGGACACAGTCATTCACACCACTCAATAGGAATAGCAACTTTGCTGTGCAAAATAATCATTCATGTCATAGCATGAGTACACCGGTTGTTCAGTAACAGTATGATACTCAAATCTTTAGAAATAAAATCATAACAAAAAAAGTGAACAAGTGCTCAACATCAACAAAAGTGACAAACACAATTTGGGTAGTCATTATTTCAGAGGCATTCCTATAGGAAAATGTTTACATCGTAAACTAAACGATTCCATCCGTTTTTAAAAAAGTGATATAACCATGGATACATGACTCATCACTCAGATCTCAGGAGGTTGTCAAGAAAGGGAGATTTCAAATATTTGGCCTGGTTCCAGCTCTCTGAAGGATGCGTTGCCGAGTGCCAAGTAGTCACTCAAACCAGATATAATAGTTCCTTAGAATCACAGAGCTATTACACTAATTAAACCATAATTCCAGGGTGAGCTGTCACTACAGATTCACTTCGGAGGAACCAGAGAAAGCAGAGTGATTGAGACATGTTGTACAGTATTGTATAGTAGCATACATTATGTTTTACTGGTAAATAAATATGCTATAGGCTATGCAGAGCCATGGCCGGGTCCAGTCAGGTCTGTCGGCTATAGTTACATTGACCCGGATGGAGGACATCAGACCGGATGGAAAACTTAGAATTTTGGACCCGGGCCCGCTCGGGTATTTTGGGTGGACCTGTGAAGACCTCTAATGTACAGTGTTATCTCTCTCTTTCCCAGAGGCAAAGTGTTTGAACTACAAGCACTGGCAGATAACACAGACCAGACACGCACTAACACGCCTGTGTGAGAAAAGAGAACAGAAGTGCCCTGTGATCTCCAGAAAGAGGAAGATGGGGGGGGGGGGGGGGGGGGGGACACATACACACACAACAATGTCCATAATGGTGACATTGTTGAACTTTCTTTGCCGGCTTTCACTTCCTGGGGTCTTGGATCAGGTAACGAGGCAGTGCGATCTCATTGGCAGAGCTGCAGGATCTCATGGCGATCGTTGGACATTCTCTTCATGTTCTGAGGGAAACAAAAGGCCTGAAATGGTTCAGAAGACTTGGGGAAACCATCACAATATAACAAACAAACTAAGAGTCGTCTGTGAGACAAGTCACATAAAACATAAAGTGAGGGAAAGACCCTGTCCTATAGGCTAAGTGACACCAGGCTTAGCATGAGATGACGTAACATGACAGAGGCTTTGGTTCTGCTCATCCATGTCGTCTGAAGCCTCGATGAGCTACTCATTCATATTCCATGGTAAATGTAAACCATGTGTGGGCTCAAAAAACGATTATCATATCTCCCTATCCCACGTGTAAGTACACCTCAACAACTAACTATAGAGCTACAATAGGTGTGTAAGAGTGTGTGTCTTTACTTGTCTATGGGTGTTACTGTACACTGAGTGGACAAACCACTAACACCTGCTCTTTCAGTGACATAGACTGACCAGGTGAATCCAGGTGAAAGCTATAATCCCTTATTGATGTCACCTGTTAAATCCACTTCAGTCAGTGTAGATGAAGGGGAGGAAACAGGATAAAGAAGGGTTTTTAAGCCTTGAGACAATTGAGACATGTGTGTGTACCATTTAGAGGGTGAATGGGCAAGACACAAGATTGAACACTGCTGGGTTTTTCACACTCAACAGTTTCCCATGTGTATCAAGAATGGTCCTCCACCCAAAGGACATCCAGTCATCCACCCACAACTGTGGGAAGCACCGAGTCAACATGGGCCAGCATCCCTGGGGAACGCTTTCGTCACCTTGTAGAGTCCACGCCCCGACTAATTGATGCTGTTCTGAAGGCAAAAGTGGGTGCAACTCAATATTAGGAAGGTGTTCTTAATGTTTTTCAAACTCAGTGTATAAGTGCCCCTTCTGACTGTGACTTAAGTTGACCGGATCTTACCACACCCTGAATAATTATCACCTTTCAATATGTGCCTGCAGAGTCTGAGACACAACAACACTACTACTACAGAATAAGCTGGGAGCTAAATCTAGCTGCTTTCGCAATTTACCTTTGAAACACTAAAAGAGAGACGAGTTTCAGACAGTGAAGGATGGTGCAGATGGGCGGAGGTCTTTAAACAGAACAGAAAATACATTTAAAATATAGACGTTCTAAAGACATGAGTGACAGAACAGTGTGTAGGGGTTGCCGTAGTAACATGCAGACAACAAAGCTCGTGCAATGCTCTGAAATCAGTTAGAAAAAAATGTGAGTCTCAAATGGTACACAGGACGTGAGGTCATAGTGAGCAGGAAGGAGGGAGGCACTTGGCACATGTATTCCTGTAGGAGAGAGACAGGTACTTACAGGCAGACTTTGCCCAGCCAGTGCTGCACGGTGAAGAAGAGAAGGAAGAAAATAAAGAAAAGAAGAGTGAATGATAAGAGAGCAAAGAGACAACAGTGTAGAATGGAAAATTGCTTAGAGCAGGAAAGAAAGGGATAAGAGATGTCCTTCAGTAGATTTGAGGAGTCAAAAGTGAGAGAGAACGCGAGAGAGAGAGAGAGAAAGCGAGAGAGAGAGAGAGAGAAAGCGAGAGAGAGAGAGAGAGAGAGAGAGAGAGAGAGAGAGCGAGAGAGACACTCACCTGTCCGGCCAAGGCGAGGTGGGAAGGAGTGCAGAGGGACATGGGCATCTCCTGGAGGGGTTCGTCCAGGCCGTCGATGCGGGGTTTCTTGATGTTGGGCTCGGGGCTGGTCAGGGGGGTCACACTGTTCCTCCTGATCAGAGTCCCAGAATTCTTCTTCATCTCCTCTGGTCTCTCTCTGTGGGTGTTCACCGCTTCCACGTTGAGAGAGATGGACTCTACCTTGCAGCCTGCACACAGAGTAAAAAAACACACACACACACACCACAGTCAGAACAGATATTTAGACCTCACCTTATTTCCCCTGCCCTGGACAAGCTAGATAACATACAATTGACCCTAATGCCCAATTCACACTATAGAGCCAATCTGAACTGTACTATTCTGTCTCTGATATTTTCTGGTCACATTGGCTTGGCTCGGTAATGTGAGAAGTGTACACAAGTTCTCACCGTAGGCAATGGGGGTGAGCTTCAGCACCGTGTGGAGGGGACACTTCAGGTAGGGCATCTCTTCTGCACTCTTATCCAGGAAGTAAGCCAGGAGACAGCGCATCACAGCCTGGTGACAGATAACCAGAACGTTCTCCTGTCTCTCCAGCTCCATGATCACTGGCTCCACCCGCTGGACCAGGTCCTGATAGGACTGGAGGGAGGGAGGGATCAGACAGAGAGAAAGAAGAGAGAAGGGTTAACTCGATATTTTCACAGACACATCGATTCGCAGCATTTTAAACACAAGAACTATGTCCATGTGTAACTAACTGTACAGTAGTTGGCAGTAGCAGGTTGATTCTAGTAGTATATTGTACTGTGCTAACCTCTCCTGTGGGGTAGCGGTAGTAATACTTGTCCTGGTCTCTCAGAGCAAACTCCTCAGGGTACTTCTCCTTCACCTCATCGTACGTCATCTCCTCACACACCCCCTGTGCACACAACACACACCTCACATTAGAGCTGTTTAAATGAAGCACCACACACACAGTCCAGTGAGTAGTCTATTCTAGTGTGTGTGACTCACAGCGTCTATCTCGTTAAGGGCCTTCCACTGTTCGTAGGGCACTCCCAGGCTCTCAGCAGTCTGGATGCTGCAACACATCTGATTGGTCCACACCTTCAGATCCGTCAAGTTCTGCTCTTTAACAAACATTGACAACGCCCCAGAAAACTACACATAGAGAAAGGGGAAAGAGTAAGTGACCAGAAAGTGTGTGTGTGTATTCATGTGTCAACTTAGTGTGCGTGTGTGTGTGTGTATACGAGTGTGTTTCTACTCTCGTACCTTTCTCCCCCTTGGCGACAGCCCTGAGTCTCCCCCCAGACGTCCCTGCAGGTTGTGCATGCTCTCTCCATGGCGACACAGGTAGATGACTCTGGGCTGGACGTGGATGTTCATCAGGTAGTAGACGATCTTACTCTGGACGTGGTCCTGGATCCGGTTCACCAGGAACCTTCTGCCTACATCTATCACCTTGATGAAGGACAGGCTCCTACGTAGGGGGTTAGAACAAGTTAAGTCTAGGGCCTGAATTCACAAGATTTCTCAGAGTTCCATATAATCTTATTTATTACTTTTTAAAACGGCCAAACTGATTCTAAATCAGGTTTAAGCCACTCTCAGATCACACAGTAAACAGTAGCTAGGGTCAACAGGTATAAACAGTGAATAAGCTATATGAGGTTTAGGGGCTACCTGTCGTACTGGTCTGGGTCCAGGGGTTCGTAGTGAACCCTGTAACACTCTATCCTCTTATGGAAGTCCTCCATGGCGTCTGTCTTGTTGCAGTCCTGATAGTCTGGGCAGGACACCTTCACTTCCTGTCATGGGAGGAAGTAAAAGGTCAGGTGACAGCGTAAGACACTCATTAAAATGACATTATAGATATTACAACGTCAGTAGCTAACGTCAGGCTGCAACATTAGAGGAACCTTGCAGGACCATGAGCCAACCAATAACATGTTTCTTCAGATGTTCTGTTCAGATTTCTGACTCACCATGATATTTGTGGCGATGACGCTGGGATCATCACACACCGACTCAATGAAGAAGATCTGCACACATACATTTAAAGTCATTTAGAGTCCTTTTATCATCTTCACATTGAAAGACATGATGAGTCATTCGATCGCGTATCTGTTTGAGAATGCATCAAGCCGCTCATAACCATAGAAACACCACTGACCTTGAAGCCGTTCTCACTGCCAAAGTCCAGGATCATGTCTCGTCTCTCACGAGTAGTGTTGGTGGCATCAAAGACTGCAACCTGGCCTCCCTCCTCTGTCAGGTAAGACTCAACGTCCCTCAGAGCTGCTAAGGCACATTGTCTAAGCAAGAAAATAAATCATCTCTGTTAGCCTTGTTTCAAGTACACTGATGATCAGTGCCATCACATGATGCTCAGAATTTGTCATGGTAAAACACAGAGTAGGATGGGGAGCAGGGGTGGACTCACTGTCTGATCTTCACGGCACTCTCGTTGTCAGCCTTGAAGAAGTCATACGAGCTGTAGTTCTTGACTGCTTCTCTGCGATACTCTCCCACATTGAAGACTGGAGGCAAAGAACAAACTAACAATGGTAAATGGAATGTTCTGAAGGGAGAAAGTGAGCCCAAGCCCAGTTTGTGGTAAATCTGAAAACTAAAACAGAGGAAAGGAACTAGACTAGATGAGATGGCAGGAATGCCGATTCAAGAACAATAATCCAACCTCCGCCCTTTTAACCCCAACGTTCCTCTTAGTGAACAAATACAACAATAAGATCAAATAAACATTTCTAAAATAAAGGTAATTTTAGGGCAGTGTGAGGCACATTACTATGACCAATAACAAAAGTTACTAATCTGTTAGCTACACCTGTTGATGTGTCTCGTCATGTGCTGAGTGTGTGTACTGTGCGTGTTTTCTGTGTACCTTTGGTGGGCATGCCGATCCAATTGAGGTATCGGGTGAGTTTCTTGGACATGTAGGTCTTCCCCCTGGCTGGCAGACCCACCATCACAATCACTGTGGGGGGGTTGGCCAGGTGTGGGGCCCCCGTCGCTAGAGACAGAGAGATTAAAATATTGTTCAATGGCCATACACACAATCAATCTGATTAATTGTGTACTCTTAATTTACACACAATAATACTGCATCTTCATTCAGTGACGAATGCCTCTCATTCACACGCTCTAATCCACTTTCCAGGACACAGTACCTCCTCGATGGAAAAACAGCTAGAAACCTATTAGGTCATCACTCCCTCCTTTCCCTCCCTCTATCATTCTCCATCTATCTCACTCCCTCTCTCATTCAGTGTCAGAGAGCTGTACATACTCTTATAGACTTTGGGAGACTGAGGCTATGTCTGTGTGGCTGGTCCTTGCAGCACAGTGATGGTCATGGTCATGGATAGACACTAATAGTAATTCCCTCTCACCAGTCTTGTCTGCTGTGCTTCCCCCAGCTAGACCCTTCCCCAGTGGTCAATATGGTGCGTTTACCTGCAGACACTGCTGAAGCTGTCTCCCCCCCCCCCAACCTGACTAAACAATCGGCTGATAAACCTCCTACTAGAGAGATGGTTCCAATGTCAGAACCACTGCATTAGTCAATGCAAGTCGGTCTTTAAGGGATGAAAATGTTTGTGGGTATTAGTTTTCATTGCCTGAATCTCCATGTGATACAGACATCACCAGCTATTGGTGCTTTCAAGACGACTAGGAACTTGGGGGAAAAACTAGGTCATAATGTCAGTGATCTAAAAGGTCAGAAAGTTGGAGTTCTATAAATAATTTGTATTTAAAATAAATAAAAACTTTATTTAACTAGGCAAGTCAGTTAAGAATACATTCTTATTTACAATGATGGCCTACCAAATGGCAAAGGGACGGGGGTTAAATATAAAAATAAATTAAACAGAAATAGAAGACAAAACACACATCACGACAAGAGACAACACTACATAATGAGACAAAAGACAACAACATAGCATGGCAGCAACACACAACATGGTACAAACATTATTGGGCACAGACAACAACACAAAGGCAAGAAGGTAGTGTCCATGATTGAGTCTCTGAATGAAGAGATTGAGATAAAACTGTCCAGTTTGAGTGTTTGTTACAGCTGGTTCCAGTCGCTAGCTGCAGCGAAATGAAAAGAGGAGCGACCCAGGCACGTTCCAGTTTCCGATTTGCATTCCGAGTTGGATGACCTTCAAAACGATTTTCCAAGTCTGACCTAGTTCTTTTCCGAAGTAGGAGATTTGAGTTGGGAGTTCACTGTTATTATGAACGCGGCATAAACTCATTCCCCTCTGTATGACACACAACAGGACAAACAAACTGACGTCATTGATTTAAGCAGTGGCTATTCATTCAGGCCGTTGATATTGATCAGTCGGTTCTTTACAAACTGTCGTCACTTGTTACCACAGCCACAAAGTCATAAACCCCGCCTATTTCTGCAATTTCTCAGCCATGATCCAGGTCGCCCCATGCGGACACGCACGATAGTTCGTCCAATCCCGATGCGTCTGCATGTAAAATCCCCCCCGTCTCTCCCACCTACACAACGGTTCCTGGCTGTCACGAGCAGAGCGGGGAGCCCCCGGGACCACAGCCACAAAGTCATACAGGCCGCCTATTTCTTCAATTGCTCTTATTAAAATGTAATTTTGAACACAACTAACCACACTGCTAACCTTATGCCTAGCCCTAACCTTAAATTAAGATCAACAAGTATTTGTATTTTGTGGCTGTGGTAACTCGTGGAAACTAGGGACCGGATAGGGGCTTTGTTGCTATAGTGAGCACTATCAACCATTACCCTCTACAGCTACTTGTGAATCCTGACCTGGCTGCGTGCCAATGGCCAGTTTGGATAGGGTGGGCTAATAGGGCATATGCTTTTAGCATAATTATTGTAATAACACACAGTGTTCTTTTTTTCAAGTCGGTAGGTTATTTTGTAAACTTAAGCGGTTTTAAAATTATTACAATTATTCTGTTGAATGGTTTCAAAAAGTAGGCTACCTACTGTATGCCACGCCAATTGAAAATAAAGCCATGCGAGTAAAGCATCAAAACATGCAATCACATTACTTTTTTTTCTTTCACACATTCTGTGCACCCTCGAACTTAAAGCTCAATACACTACATTTTTCAACAACGTTCCCTGATTTCTGGTGACCTGTCTGGGGTCTCCCCATCCTGGACCGCTAATGTAGCCTAATATTCCAACCAGCTGCTACATTGTATATATTATTATAGGCTCAATGAGATTATTATTTATCTGATTATTGTGAATAAATCAATAGCATAATTATCAAAGATAATTGCATGTAATACATTTATCCTATGGACGTTTTCTAAATGAAACCTGAATGAATCAGATGGGTGCTGATAACAGCCGCGGGTTAGGCTACTACTTACATCGCCGGGGGACTGCTGGTTTGTCATCCTTTGAAGGAATCCAGATCTTTTGTATCCTGTTCTGAGTAAGCATTCCTAAAGGGTTGTGAAATAAAACACGAAAGAAACCTAGGTTTCCCACTAATATCGGTCCCCACAAGATACCACCTTTACGTGCTTTCAGATCAGCACGGATTAAATAAAAACAGTAGGATACAATTCAAAATGTTTTGGATCGGCAGTCGTTCTCTCTACCAGACAAGTAGTCTGTAATCAAATATATTGGCGCGCTAAGCACTCGTTAAGAGCTGATGTGTTCTATTCTAATGCTGTTCAGCCTTTGCCGGTGTATTAATCTACCCTGCTGTGTCCCAGTTCCTTTATTTAACCTGTCCCAGCAGGAAACAACTTGACATCGATGACATCCACCGCGCTCTCGGGGATGGTGATGCTGCGCTCCCTTGTGGCTGATGACGGTAATCCACTATTATGGCAAATGGAAGTATCCCGGCGGTGCACGTGCAGAATTGCATCCCAGTAAACATTCAGACAGAGGAACAAATATGACCCAAAGAGAGGTTTTTACTGCATTTGCACTTTGCGGTCTCCAAATATTATGTAGTGTCATGCCAATGTCCTATACGGACACTTTCTGGTGCAGATTAGTATTTATTTTATGCAAATCATTCTAACAATTTAGCAACAACTATATCACCTTAAATTATCAAGTTAAATGTTTTTCAGTTCAGCAACATAGGATATGGTGAAGGAAAATACAAAGTAGAGAAGTGCTGGGTTTCAAAATAACAGGCTCCACTCTCAATAGGCTCTTTAATCTCTTTTGGACAGAGTCTGCATAAAACAGGAAGTGACAAACTTCGGCAAGAATTTTACTTCTGGGTAACAGTGATTATAGGCTATGTGACTGCCATAGTGGCACGTATACTTGCCCTGAGGATGGCTACAGCCTGCAGTCATGGTGGACCATTTAAGTTTATGCCATCAATAAACTTAAGATAACAGTGAAAGGATTTGTCCAGTGAATAGAGAGAATAATGGTATTGCGCCATTTGGATCTGATTATGTCTAAATTCTTCTGGTTCCATGTGCAAGGTGTATCTTTCAGAGTGGGGGAGATACAAGAGTGCATGTGTTCGTATGTGGGCCCGTCAACCTCTCCACACACACACACAACTCTTCATAGCCTAGCCTACTTCGTCATCCCTCTGTTTCTCTCCTGAACCAGGCCAGGTCAGAGTCTGACACAGACCCCAATCACCCACACTAGGGATTCTAGGGAATACCTCCCCTTGACAAGACTGTGACCCAGTCTGGGTGCCAGGGGAGAGGCTCCCCTCCCCACCGAACACACTGTGTCCCCCCCTTCCCTAATACACATGCGCTCTGACCTCCTAGACCCGGCTCCACCAGTGGTACTTAGGTTAGGCAAAGAGCACTGTCACTCCTCCACCCATTCACTATCTCACTCCCCCTGCATGAGCCAAGCATGCTCTCCTTCCACCCTCTGCATGCGTGACCTGAAAACCTTACCC